>NC_137050.1:26975140-27022640 GCF_032717465.1 Coenobita brevimanus
ATTAATGGCGTCTGGAGATCATAAGACAAGGCTAGATAGTACGTCAGGGGAACGAAAGGGTGAAATATGCCGTATACTTTATTATGCAGCCTAGAAATAACCCCCAAACTTATTCATTTAGTGTTTATCGAGACTTAATCACTTTTTTTTAACGAGACTATTCATTCACTGTTTAACGAGACATTCATTTAGTACTTAGCGAGATCTGATACATACTCAGGGACAACATCTGATATAACCTGTAATCGACCTATCACTTTATAGGGCCATATTGATACGATTAACCCCATCAGATCGACGACGTTATTTTTCCACCGTGTTCTGGCGACGTCCGCATCAATATATTAAGCTTATTTATGTATTTAATTGTTTATTTGCAAAGGCCGCTCATACACAAGGGGTTAATGAAGGCTAAATAGTATGAGGTTAGCATGAATGGAAGCTGCGTCCTCGGTGTGAAGGGATTAGGGATAGGGGAGTAGGGGAAGCGTGTGAGTAAAGGAAGAATGAAAGAGGAAGGAAAATGAGAAAGACGTTGATTAAAGTAAATAAAGATAGTGAAGGAATATTGAGGAGGGAATAGAATGAAGAGAGAGAGAGAGAGAGAGTTTTGAATATAAGCAGATAAGGAAAAGGAAAAAGTGGGAAAAATAATGTGATAAAGATAAATAGCAAGGAAGAATGCGGAAAGAGAATATTGAGAAAGCTGAAGAAATGAATAAGAATAATATTATAAGGAACTGATGAGACTAAAGAATGAGAGGCGGAAAAGAGAGCGAGAAGAAAAAGAGAGGTTAACATGTGAAAAGAATGACAACACACACACACACACACACACACACACACACACACACACACACACACACACACACACACACACACACACACACACACACACGCTGATTTGAATTAAGGGAAAGAAAACACGTAATTCAAAAAATAAAAAGGCGAAGAAGCAAACTGGTAAGGAAGAGGGCGAAGGAACTATGAAAGATCGATGAAGAAGGAATTTGAGTGAGGAAAAAATTAATACAGAAGAAAAACTGAAAGAAAATGAGAGGACTGGTGAAGAAGAACCAGAAGACGAAGAAGAAAAAAAAGGAGGAGGAGGAGGAGGAGGAAAGGCTTGGAAGAGTTGGTAAAGAGTATATAAGTAAGCAAGTAAACAACAGGAAGGAGAAGAGATAAGAACAGATAAGAAGAGAAAGACGGAAATGCCAAGGAGAAACTCAGTAAAGAAGTGCAGAGAAATATACTGATAAAAAAGATGATGGTGATGGTGGTGGTGATGGTGATGAAAATGGTGATGATGATGATGGTAGTGGTGGTGGTGGTGGTGATGATGATGAGGGTGATGATGATGATGATGATAAAAAAAAGAAACGGGGAGGATGGGGAGAAGATGTAGAAAATATATGATGAACACAGTGAGGATAGGAATGACGAGGAAGAAAATAAAAAGGGAATAGTAAGCAAAGGAGGGAAGAAAGAAGACTAAGAAGAGAGTACGAGGAAGAAGGAAGACGAAGACCAGAGGAGGAGAAAGGAGGAAGAAGACGGAGAGAGAAGCAGGGGGAGGGGGGGGAGCAGGAGGCTAGTGCGCACCTCCCGACTTTCACTTGTTTCCGTCAGCTGATCTCCGTTTTCCCGCCAAATGTCGCGCGCAATTACACTCACACGCACACGCACGCACACACGCACGCACATTCTCACTTTCCCTCCCACGCCTTCTCTCTCTGTCTCTCTATCTATTTCTCCTGGCTGCAATTATCCGTTTTCTCTATAATTTTGATCTTGATTTACTAGTTTCGCCCTGTGTTGACGAATTTTGCGGCTGCTCTCCCGTTTTGTCTACAAGACACCCCGTAAACAACGTACCCGCACATAGAGTTGCGTCACGTTATTATACATTTTTCAATTTATTCGGTGCAAACAAAGCAGTATAAACACAGATTGGGATCTGCACAGATAACCCTGAGTTAACGGTCACTACTCTTACTTTCGACCTGTGATGGGTTGTGGATCACTGAGGGTCTCTGTTAGTCAAGTGACCACCATTGGGATTTTTTTTAATGTACCAGGGGTCACTGCTTCAGGATGAAACTTGTGTACTTGTCCCATATGGGAGAGTTCCTTGTCTCAGTGGAGTGAACGGAGCTAGGGCCTGATTGACTGCTGCCTACCTTAAAAGCGCCAGGCAAGGCTGCCGCACCACCCCTAAACATCCACATTGTGCAGTCGCCTCGTGTCTACAGGACACCCCATAAACTTAACATAGCGTCACGTCACGTCATTATACGTTTTTCGATTTACCCAAAGCAAAGGTAATATACAGTAAGCACAGATTAGGATCTGCACAGATAACCCTGAATTAACGGTCACTACTTTTACTTTCGACCTGTGATGGGCTGTGGATCACTGAAGGTCTCTGTTAGTCAAGTGACCACCATCAGCATTATTTTAATGTACCAGAGGTCACTGCTTCAGGATGAAACTTGTGTACTTGTCCCACATGGGAGAGTTCCTTGTCTCAGTGGTGTGAACGGAGCTAGAGCCTGATTGACTGCTGCCTACCTAAAAAGTGCCAGGCAAGGCTGCCGCACCACCCCTAAACATCCACTCTGTGCATTGCACATCCACACTGTGCACTGTGCAGTCCCCTTTTATCTAAGACACCCGTCTTATATATTTTTCAATCTCCCCAATGCAAAGAAAGCAATATAAGCACAGATTAGGATCTGCACAGATAACCCTGAGTTAACGGTCACTACTCTTACTTTCGACTTGTGATGGGCTGTGGATCACTGAGGGTCCCTGTTAGTCAAGTGACCACCATCGGGATTTTTTTAATGTACCAGGGGTCACTGCTTCAGGATGAAACTTGTGTACTTGTCCCACATGGGAGAGTTCCTTGTCTCAGTGGAGCGAACGGAGCTAGGGCCTGATTGACTGCTGCCTACCTTAAAAGCGCCAGGCAAGGCTGCTTCACCATCCCTAAACATCCACACTGTGCAGTGTGTAGCTTCCACGTTATGTCCACAGACTTCCCATTAACTCAATGTACCGGTTTATAATGTCATGCCGTAACTATTATTTTATTTGTTTACTTTCTCTTTCAGGTTACTCAATCGGGTAGCTTATAGATAAAGTGTTGTAGAATGTGACTTTTCCTTTCCAGTGTTTCCTCTAAAATTTCCGTGTCAGTTTGTCCATGCTGCATGGTGGTTTTTCTCACTTTTTCCTGGAGGGTTTGGTGGTGGGGGAAGCCTTCTTGCTTTAATATCCTTATCCTTCAGCATGTAGAGTTAGATCTTGTAGTCATAGTTTTCTCTGTAACAAGCAGCCTCGAAAGGACCATAAGGTCTGTTGCTGTTTGCTTTCCTGTGTAATCCTGTGTAGTACGTTTCTCTGTATATATCGATGTATGTATGTATCTATGTATATGTGTGTATGTATGTATTTGAGCCTATCTTTAATGCCTAGGTCAATTTAGATCAAACTTAACAGGTAAATTGGATGTGGGTCATGGAAGAAATTAGTTTGTATTTCCGTAGGTCAATCGGAAGTTAAGGTCAGGGGTCAAAGGACAGGAAGCTGCGGTATCTCATGTCCGGACGCCTGACCCGATCTGTTCAGACTTGGTACATACGGTCTCTCTCTCTCTCTCTCTCTCTCTCTCTCTCTCTCTCTCTCTCTCTCTCTCTCTCTCTCTCTCTCTCTCTTTTTCTGTGTGTGTGTGTGTGTGTGTGTGTGTGTGTGTGTGTGTGTGTGTGTGTGTGTGTCTCTGTGTTCGTCAGAGGTCAAGGTCAAGGCGAAAGGTCAGGCAGGTCGCTTTTCTGAGAACTTTTGATCCAGTTAACCTCTCCGATCACTAGAATCTGATGACTTATTCTTTACTTATTCCTGTCGCCTTCAAACTGCTTTATTCAGTGTAGGAGTGGCTTGACTAACTTCAGGGGTTAAGTATAGCCCTCATATTAATTCCTTTATCACTAGACATCATTCCAGAGTTGAATAAAATCGTCTGAAGGCAGCAAGAATAAAGTCAGTAAACGATATCGTAGTAAAGGAGTTAATTTGCTTGCGTGGTTTTGTCTCTCTCTCTCTCTCTCTCTCTCTCTCTCTCTCTCTCTCTCTCTCTCTCTCTCTCTCTCTCTCTCGATGTTTAAAGTCAGTTTTGTTTTATTTCATCTTCCATTTTTTTAGCTGTAAAGAAAACGGGGTCTGGGCGTACCCTAGTGACGTCACAAAAGGATACGCTTACGACATTTGCATATTATCTTCTCGCTCTTTCTTTGCCTCATCTTAATTCCTTCTCTCTTTTTCCTCGTCTTTGTTTCTTCTTCTTCCCCTTTTCCTTCGTCTTTGTTTTATTTTTTTTTCTTGTTAGTGTTGTTGATGGTCTTCTTTTCCTTCATCTTCTTCTTCCTCCTCCTCCTCCTCTTCCTGTTCTTCTTTTTTCTTCGTCTTTTTCTTTCACTTTTACTTTGCTTTCTCTTCGTCCTCACAGTCGTCTTTTTTACTGTTCTTCGTATCTTCCAATTAATTTTTTCCCCCTTTCATTTCGTCATATTTTCCTCCTGTGCTGACTTTCTTCTTCTTCTCTCTTCTTCATCTTCTTCTTCTTCTTCTTATTCATTTTTTTCCCACTAAAAATTTCGTGCGACCTCTTCCTGAAATCCCTTCTTTGTGAAAAGGGAATAGGATAACTGAAGAGATGATGATGAAGAGAAAGAAGAAGAGGGTTAAGAGGAGGGAAAATATCACTACCACCACCACCACAACCACCATCATCATCATCATCACCAACATCGTCATCGTCTTCATCATCATCATCATCATCTTCACCATCATCATCATCGTCATCATCGTTGTCATTATCTTCACCTTCATCATCATCATCGTCGTCGTCGTCGTCGTCGTCGTCGTCATTATCTTCACCATCATCATCATCGTCATCATCGCCTTTTTCCCCACCGAATGATTTAGGATGACGTAGAATCCAAGAAAGCAAAACAAGAAGAAAAGAGGAGTCGAAGAAAAGAAAAATGAAATAGCGAGAATAAGAGAAGACGAAGAAAAGAGAGAAACGAAACTGAGAGAGAATAAGAGAAGCCGAGAGAGAGAGAGGTGAAGAAAGAAAGAGAAAAGGAGAGGAGAAGAAGAGAGTGATTTGGGAATTGGAGAGGCGAAGAAGTGGAAAGCGAGGAGAAACCGGAGAGAATGGGAGAAAGGGGGAGGGAAAGTGATAAATGGGGAGGAAGCAAGGACGATGAGTGAAAGGGGAGGAAGAGAAAACAAAAACTGAGTGAACTAGAAAGCAGATGGGGAGAAAAAACAAATGGGGAAAAAGAGAGGAAAAAAGGGGGAAAAGAAAACAAAAATGAGGAAAAAGAAAAAAAATGGGGAGAAAAAGAAAACATGGGGACAAAAAAAATGGGGAGAAAAAGAAAACAAAAAATGGGGAGAAAAAGAAAACATGGGGAGAAAAAACAAAAATGAGGAGAAAAAGAAAACATGGGGAGAAAAAACAAAAATGGGGAGAAAAAGAAAACGGGGAGAAAGAAAACAGAAGTGGGGAGAAAAAGAAAACAAAAGTGGGGAGAAAAAGAAAACAAAAATGGGGAGAAAAAGAAAAAATGGGGAGACAAAATAATATATTCTTCACCTCGTTATTTATTTATTTATTTATTTATTTGTTTATTTATTTATTAGTACTTTCAGGTATTTTTTTTATTTAATTTAGAAAAGACGTCTTGTAGTGAAAGGGCTAATAAAGGACAAAACTCAAATCGAAAATGGTTACCAATGAAATTGTTTGATGAGAGAGACAGACAGACAGACAGAGAAAGAGAATGCCGATGTACGAAGGGAGAATGATGAATGAGTAGTAAAGGAGAGAGAGAGAGGAAATAAATTACAAGACTAAAATACGGGATAACGAGAGGAGAGAAAAACAAGAAGAGAAAGTGGAAATAGAAGAGAGAAAGAGAAAGCGAAAGAGAGAGAGAGGAGAGAAAGAGCGGGACAGGTGTGGCGCTGGGAGGGAAAGCTTTGAACCCCCAGAGAGAGAGAGAGAGAGAAGAATAAGAGACGTAATGGAAAGGAAGGAGAATTGACAGGTAAATATAGATAGATAAATAGATTTTTTTTTTTTTTTAATGCGAGGAAGAAGGAACCAAAGGCCATGAGCCCGCAGTAACAGTTCCCTCCAAGAGAAAAACAAAGTACAATATAGAGCCAAATTCAAGATCCAATCATTTTGAGATGCCTGGACACACTGCGTTTGAAAGACTGGAGATCATAGGCAGCAGGAAATACAGACAGAGGGAGACAGTTCCAGAGCTGACCTGTTGCATAAATGAAAGACTGGGAGTAACGGTTAACTCTTGCATTAGAGAGTTGGACAGAAAAAGGATGAGAGTTTGCTGCCAGACGGGTGCTACGCGCCCGACGTAGAGGTGGAGGAATGCAAGCAGACAGTTCAGAGGAGCAGTGACCATTAAAGTAGCGATAGAAAAGAGATAAAGATGCAACAGTGCGGCGAAGAGACAGAGGTTGAAGGGAGTCAGTAAGAGGAGGAGAGTTAATGAGACGAAAAGCCTTTGACTCCACCCTATTGAGAAGAGCTGTATGTGGGGAGCCTCCCCACACATGAGAGTTGTACTCCACACAGGGGCGGATAAAACCCCTGTATAGAGTCAACAATTGTGCAGGGGTAAAGAAAGAGTGGAGTCGGCTTAGCACACCCAATCTCTTGGAAGCAGATTTTACAAGAGATGTAATATGATCTTTCCAAGATAAGTCCCGAGTAAATGAAACCCCAAGCATGTTCAAGGATGATGCAGGATTAAGATGAATATTATTAAACATTAGTGGGTATACCTGTGGAAGATTTTGTTGGGTTGATAGGTGTAAGAACTGAGTCTTAGATGCATTAAAGACAACCATATTATTTTTACCCCAGTCAGAGATACGAGCCAAGTCAGACATTAGGTGTGCCATAGCCTCATCTCTTGTTTGTTGAAGTAACTGTTGAGATGGGCGTTGCGGGAACCGAATGGAAAGGTGAAGGGTGGAGTCATCAGCGTATGAGTGGATAGGGTTAGATGTACAGCTTAGAAGATCATTGATGAATAAAAGGAAGAGAGTTGGTGATAGGACAGAGCCCTGAGGAACACCACTGTTGATAGATCTAGGAGAACTAGTCCTGAGGGCTGATGAAACGGGAGCTCCAGCACTCCCTGTCATCAGCTTTCCATCCACCTCGGGAGTACTGCCCTGCTCGACTGGTGCTACAGTCTACTCCTCGAGAAATACTGGTAGCGTAATTGACTGATTGAGACAGACAGACAATAAAGAGACAGACAAGGAGTGCGTGCAGGGGGAAATTTGAGACATGAGAGAGAGAGGGAGAGAGAGAAAGCGATGAAAGTGAGTTTGAGAGAAACCGAGACCCCATTAATCCAATTGATGAATAGTGAAGGTAATAATTATTGAAGCCAGACCTAAATGATCAAAATTATGCATCAGGTTTCATGCATATATTTTTGACCCGTTCAGAGCGATGACGTGATTTCTCTCTCTCTCTCTCTCTCTCTCTCTCTCTCTCTCTCTCTCTCTCTCTCTCTCTCTCAAGCTTAGGGAAATCGTCTGCTCTGTGAGGGGTAAAGAAGAATTGTGTATAGCCCGTGAACAAAATCGTCTGGTAATAGCACTAATTAAATGGATATATTGCCTTACCTCTTACAAATCAGGGGGTTTACCGATGATGAGTGAAACCGTCTGCTAAACCCCTTCAGTACAAGGATATATTTTCTTAGCCTTCCTACTTGCAGACGTTTTATTCAGCTTGGGATCAGTATCAGTCAAGGGGTTTAATAAGGCTGTATTAAACCTCTCCATTTTGAAGGTTATACCCCATCTGAATAAAATCGTCTGGTGAGACCGAGAAGTGCGTCGTGGGACTGAGGGGGTTAAGCTTCCCGGTGGTCACGGTAGGAAGGTAACCTTGGATGACCCCTGCGTGGTGGTGTGGCAGTAGATAGCTAGATAGATAGATAGTGAGGTAGAATGGGCAAGAGTGTGGCTTAATTGAGATCTGGTGTGTGTCGAGTGGAAAGTGAAATGATTTAGTTTAGCAATTCCTGTGTATTAACATATAAAAGTAGATCGGGTACTTTGGATGAACGCCGGAATTCGCGCCAGGCAACATGTACGAGTACCTATCTCTGTCTACCTACCTGCTTATCTACCTGTCTGTCTATCTATCTCTATCTATCCATCTATGTATCTATCTATCTATCTATATGGCTATCTATCTATCTATATACTGTATATATATATATATATATATATATATATATATAGAAGGAAAAGGTTGTGGGCGTTTGTCATATTGTTAAACATCTTGAATCCAACAACTTAATTAGTGATAGACAATACGGTTTTCGCCACGAAAGATCCACCATTGACATACCCAATCTCTTAACTCATACCATCCATCAATCAATTGATCTTTTTGGAGAAACTCATGCAGTGGCTCTTGATATCTCTAAAGCTTTCGACAGAGTATGGCACCGTTCCTTGCTGTCCAAACTCCCTTGCTATGGACTAACGTCTTTTGTTCCTTTGATTTCTTCTTATCTTAGTGACAGGAAAATAAGAGTAAAAGTAGATGATGTATATTTGAATTTCCACTCAATTAACGCCGACGTGCCGCAGGGATCAGTTCTGGCGCCAACCCTATTTCTGGTTCATATTAATGATCTCTTATCTGTCACTCACAATCCCATTCACTCATATGCAGATGACTCAACACTACATGGTTCATTCACACTCAGACATCCATTTACAAAGTCTAATATCTCTACCTATCAACTCAGTACAGCCATCTCCATAAATCAAGATCTAGCTACAATCAGTGAATGGGGACAAAACAACCTTGTCTCTTTTAATGCTAGTAAAACTAAATATATACAGTTTACTAATAGACAGATATTGCCAGATTCGTACATTACCTTCAGTGCTACTAATATTCCCATCTCCAAAAGTATTGAAATTCTTGGTGTCTCACTTAATAGTGCCCTCAGCCGGACCTCTCATGTCAGATCACTTGCTAAAACCGCCTCAAAGAAACTTGGATTATTGTACAGAGTCCGTAACTTCTTCGCCGATGAGCAGTTAGCTATAATTTATAAGAGTCATGTGCGCTCTCAGCTTGAATATTGCTCACCCTTGTGGAATGGTTGTGGAGAGGTTGCATTGAGACAACTGGACAAAATTCAGAATAAAGCTGTTAGAATCATTAACAACCCTGCCATTACATATAAACTACCTCCCCTGCAAGTAAGAAGGAATGTTGCCTCCCTTGCATTATTTTACAGATATTTTTTTGGCAAGTGCCTCAGCCGGACCTCTCATGTCAGATCACTTGCTAAAACCGCCTCAAAGATACTTGGATTATTGTACAGAGTCCGTAACTTCTTCGCCGATGAGCAGTTAGCTATAATTTATAAGAGTCATGTGCGCTCTCAGCTTGAATATTGCTCACCCTTGTGGAATGGTTGTGGAGAGGTTGCATTGAGACAACTGGACAAAATTCAGAATAAAGCTGTTAGAATCATTAACAACCCTGCCATTACATATAAACTACCTCCCCTGCAAGTAAGAAGGAATGTTGCCTCCCTTGCATTATTTTACAGATATTTTTTTGGCAAGTGCTCAGACAAGGTTGCGTCCATGGTGCCGCCTCTCCATGCCTTCCCTCGTGCTACACGGGCATCTGGTAGCGCTCATGACCGGAATGTCACTCAACCATATTGCAGAACTTCTGCCTATCAGAATTCTTTCATTCCCCGAACTGCATCTCTCTGGAACTCGCTTCCCCAGAGTTGTTTTCCTCCAAATTTCAACCCACAACTGTTCAAGTCTAACTGTTACAGATATTTTATGAATGGAGGACACCAGTAGTCTGGTGTATGGATTATTTTTTTTTTCCCCCATTTGTTTTTCCTTCCTCCGTTCTGTTATTTAAATATATATATATATATATATATATATATATATATATATATATATATATATATATATATATATATATATATATATATATATATACATATATATATATATATATATATATATATATATATATATATATATATATATATATACACACACACACACACACACACATATATATATATATATATATATATATATATATATATATATATATATATATATATATATATATATATATCCCTTACATTTCATTTCTGATATCGCCGGATGATTAGGAGGCACTGTCTGTAGCAAGGCCAATAGTGTTACTGGCCTTGGTTTGTAGTGGAATTAAAACGGCTAAAAGCTGGTGAGCGTGTAGAGTGAGATGTATGCTAATTGTCCTTAGTCTTTAGTAAACCCTCACTCCACTGTCGTATTAGTTTAGGCTGTTTTTTTTTTTTCTCTCTCTCTCCAGAGTGTTTTATTCACCTCAGCAAAGACCTTTAGTTACACCCCTGTACTTCGAAATGTCATCACAGTTCCGAATAATATCGTCTGGTGAGTAAAGTAAAATAGACGCCATAGAATCACCCCCCACCATCCACACACACACACACACACACACACACAAACTCCCATGACGTTTTTCTCGACCGATTCTCGCTACCGCCAGACGATTTTATTCAGCCTAGACACCAACCTGCATGAGTTAATGAAGACGATCTACCTCTTCCAGTTTGATAAGTGCCTCCAGACCTATAAATAAAGAAATAAATACGTGAAATAAATAAATAAAGCCGTGTGGTGGAGGGAGTGCCGTAAAAGAGCGTACGTTATGGTGCTGGATGGGGTTGAAGGGATGGAATGAACGCGCTGCCACCTCTGTTCTTAAATCAATAAATGTTTTGAGAAAGCGGTGTAGCGATGGATATTTCTGGACTTTATTTGCTATTGTTATTCGTATTTTTCTTTTCACATACATACAAACATACATACACATCCTTAACATACCATTCTCTCTCTCTCTCTCTCTCTCTCTCTCTCTCTCTCTCTCTCTCTCTCTCTCTCTCTTTCTCCGCGTAATCCAGTAGTCCACGCAGCTGCCGACAGATGTCCCTACACCGTCAACATGCCACCACTTGGACACTGATATCCTCCGCATTTATCATTTGCAACTCGAGTACGGGGAAAGGCGGCGTGTGTGTGTGTGTGTGTGTGTGGGTGGGTGGGTGGGTGGGTGGGTGTGTTCGATGAATTGCGTGTATGACTATGTGTGTATATCTTAGTGTGTGTGTGTATGTGTGTGTTTGTATGTGTTTTTTTCCTGTTGAATTGTATAGTATATGTATGACTGTCCCTATATATATATATATATATATATATATATATATATATTAGTGTGTGTGTGTGTGTGTGTGTGTGTGTGTGTGTTGGTTGCTATATAATATAATCGAGCACTGAATCCATTTTATCGTAATGCAAACCTCTTCCGATTGTTTAGTATTGGGAGAGAGAGAGAGAGAGAGAATGAATTCCAATCACCCCCTTGACCATGACACCACCAAACGCTCCCCCACCCTCCCACAGAGGACAGAAGGGGGGAGGTTGGGGGGAACGGCACCCTTTTGGCACTGCACCCGACCCTGTTATTTTCACCGCCCTAGGCACCTCTCACACCCTGGACCCCCCTGTGTGTGTGTGTGTGTGTGTGTGTGTGTGTGTGTGTGTGTGTGTGTGTGTGTGTGTGTGTGTGTGTGTGTACCCTTGATAGTGAAAGTTGGCGTGTACGGATAATGAATTCAGGAGAACATGATACACGAATATGTTTCGTAATTTGAGTGTAAAGTGGAGGTTAGTAGAAGTGAAAGCCAATTAGTCAGAATTTGCCTGTGACTAATATACCTGCCTGTAGGATTAGAAAGTGAGGTGACATTCTCTTTAATTCCAGCAGCCCACAGACGATTACATTTATTTAAAGGGTAGTGATTGGTGCTGAAGGTGTTAATGGAGGCTATATCAAATGCAGTGTAAAATGGTCTCGCCTGTTTAGCGTGTAGTTCTTTGATAATAGCAGAATATACGAAAATCATCATTGTGTGTGTGTGTGTGTGTGTGTGTGTGTGTGTGTGTGTGTGTGTGTGTGTGTCTGTGTGTCTGTGTGCCTGTGTGTTTTACTTACTACGAAACCAGTATATTTTAATCTCTCATTTAATTGACAGGAGGCCAGGACTAATTAAAAAAAAATGGGTGTCAGTGAATGCGATGCGTTTGATTCTGTATGATGGTAGTCGTCTCATGGCAGTAAATCAACTATCTCAAACATTACATCAACTTAGAGTAATTGTTTATAAAATTATGTTAAGTTGGTGTATTGAAGCACACATATCAAACAAGTGATATGTAAAAATACTCTACAGCACGCATCGTATATTCTAAGTCTAATTGTATTTGACTATCTTTGTTATGAGACTATGGATGTTAATATTTACACTGATTAATCAGGTTATGAATCAGGAAAGATTAAGTAACGTTTTAAATTTAAACATGCATGAAAATTTTATGTAATATGATAAACCTCGCGACCACAAACTGTCTTAACCAAGCATTTCCTCACCGCTCCCCACAAAACTTCCAGATCCATTTCCCTCCACTTCATTGACTCTAATTCTTCTTGTACTTACTTGATACTCATTTGCCACTGCTGCATCTCAGCTTTGCTCTCAGTCTTTCACTCTGAATACTCACCTTTCTCATTATCCTCCATGCACCTCACATTTTTGCCAAGCATATCACTACCATAAAAAAAAAAAAAATAAAAAAAAAATAAGGTATAGTAATGGCAGTGCACCAGAAATAATGGGACCCATGTCATTGAAGTAACCGACAAGTAATACCACACATATATGTTTTTATGGTATACTTTTGTGTGCTGCATGGTTGGTTATTAGTTATACCATTGTTATGACACTTTGAGTGCATCCTTGTTACACCGTTATGGCACTTAAAAAAAAAAAATGGGGCCGGGATTATTTGTCACTTTACTGCCTTGACCTTGTTCTGGTGGTTGTGGGCGCTATCTTCTTATATTTATTTGTTTTATACTTATTTTGCTGGTTTTTTAAAAGCTATTTTGTAACAAAGTTCTGAAGGTTTTTGTAAAATTTTCAGCTTTGAGCATTGTAGTAGTGCAGGCTTGATGAAGGCTATGACTAAGCCACTTTCGTTCGATAAGTCTCTCATGAGATGAATGATACAGTATTTCCTGGAAAAAAAAAAAAAAAAAAGAAGAAGAAGGATCGCGGAGAGAGCGCAACACCCACTCCTTGTGAACGGTTAGTGACCAAAATTTTGACATAGCTCTGTGACCTTAATCTTCGACCGATTGTTGTCAGACTTAAGGGACTTCATCCTTGCTTTATCATGAACCCGTCAACTAAATTTGGTGCAAATTGGATCAGAAGTGTTTATTTGACCTTGCCTTGTGACCATGATCTTTGTCTTCCTGTTCTCAGAATTGAACAGTTTATGTCTGACCCTAAATCATTCCATACACTTTAATCCTAACAGAATTAAAAAAAAAAAAAAAAAGAACTGAAGGGCCAAAAGTTTGACTCTGTCCTATGACCTTAAATTCTGACCGATTGTTTTCAAAATCTAAACACTTCACCCTCTGATCACCCTCTACCCTTCTTCCAAGTTTTGTCAGAATCGTATCAAAGACGTAAAGTTTTCCATATTCCCGACCTCTGATTTTGACTTTTTTTTTTTTTTTTTTGGGGGGGAGCCAGTATTTACCTGCTTCTGACCCAGAGAAGAATTAAACCGCGCTGTGAAAAAGCCAGGGTGATGGGTGTTTCCATTTTAGAGGTAGAGGGGTCAAGAAAGGAAAGTGAAGGAAGAATATGGAGAAATTTGGTTTGTTATTTATTGTATTCAAGAGTGTTAGTGATATGTTTTAGCTGCTTTACTAGGTGTTTTATATTTAGAAAAGCACGTGGATTAATGCAAGATGTTTTAGCAGGATAATACCTCCGCGTATGGGAATGACTGAGGAAT
This sequence comes from Coenobita brevimanus, assembly GCF_032717465.1. Lineage (NCBI taxonomy): Eukaryota > Metazoa > Arthropoda > Malacostraca > Decapoda > Coenobitidae > Coenobita > Coenobita brevimanus. Next base: position 26,989,205 of record NC_137050.1, read on the forward strand.
GGGCACGTCAACACCATCCCTACATATAGTGTATACCAACAGTCTGATGTGATAAACTTCTGCATCATCCTCTCACGACCCCCATGTCGACAACACTACTGATTATCATCCTGTTTAACAGTACATAATCAGGCCTTTCTCAGTATTCCCTCAAATTTCTCTGTACCAAGTAATTTATGTATGTTTCTCTCCTTAAAATGTGAATTACAATTTATAAATGCATAGCCTCCTTTCGGACACTATCTTTCAGTCGTTCTCTATTATCATTCTCCCCGGGTACACCATAACGACCCATTACATCATTCTTTACAGGACCGGTGCCAAATTTCCCACCCGTGTCACCCATCACAGACACTTCATAACTCCTGCCGTCTGTACTATCATTTCCATTCTACTGGTACCAGATCCTTTCTTTTTCATCCTCATGCCAACAAAAATGAAATATGGAATGTATATAGCCTTCTAAACTGTAATATCAGTTGTAAGGCAAATATGTTAATAGAGATAATGCTAGGCTATACTGAATTTTATTTGGATTTAACAGGGTAGATTTAAGAGTTGATTACCCCATGTCTGATACAGGCATATTTATCTCGTAGCGTTGAGTCCACAAGTATGTAACTGAGATTGTTTCACGTGGTACAAAATATATATATAAACTGAGACAAACATCCTACAGGTAAAAAAAAAATACATTACTTCCATTAACCTACACGCAGACTTACACCCAGTTTAGTGAAAGAGTTAAGTGGAAATGAGCATTACTAAAATTTATTTGCTGCAACTGTGCTGTTATGTGTAGGCAGGAGAGTATATGTGGACGTATGCCAAGAATGTGGACTTGTCTAGGGGCAAATAATAACTTTCATGTGTATTAGTAACTTGTTTGTCTTTGTGTGTGTATGTATTTGTGTGTGTGTGTGCGTATTAATTCTGGTCATTTTAGGAGGTTCCCCCACGCCTCTTCTTTGGCAGTGTTTATCTGCGTGTCACTGCTATTATTTTTCCCTTTTTATTAATGCACCAGATGTCGGTACAGAAATTATATTAAAAAATAATATTAGTGTACAGTAAGCGAATACATCACTAAGGAGGAGAAACTAAAAAGCCTCCAGAGTTTACGAAAGCAAGTGTGTGTACGTGAGTTTATGTGCGTATATAGTGGTGTATGTGTGCGTGTGTTTTGTATGTACCGTATGACCGGAGGTGTGAATGTGTGAGCTCATGTTTCTGTGTGTGTGTGAATTTTTAGGCTTCTGTACGTGGGTGTTTGGACTTGTGTGTGTGTGTGTGTGTGTGTGTGTGTGCATGTAGGTGTGTATGTATGTGTGCTTGTAGAGAAAGCCCCACTACGGCCATCTGTTGACAGCGCCTGCAGGGGGGAGGGGTAATGCACTAGCCCAACTCTCTATCACCACCACCATCACTCTCTCCATCACCATCACTCTCTCCATTACCATCACTCTTTCCATTACCATCACTCTCTCCATTACCATCACTTTCTCCATTACTATCACTCTCTCCATCACCATCACTATCTCCATCACCATCACTATCTCCATCACTCACTGTCACCATCATTCTCTCCATCACCATCAGTCTCCAGCACTCACTTCATCACCATCATTCTCTATCTCTCCATCACGATCACTCCATCACCATCACTCCGTCACCAACATTCTTTCCATCTCCATTACTCCGTCACCATCACTATCACTCTCCATCACCATCACTCTATCATCGTCACTCACCCACCATCACTCTCCTGCACTCTACCACCATCACTGTCCACCACTATCACTCTGCCTCACCATCACTTTCTATCTCCATCATTCTCCATCTCCATCACTCCGTCATCATCACTATCACTCATACACTGTCTCCATCACCATCATTCTCACACTCTCTCCGTCACCATCACTCCCACACTCCCTCTTTCACCATCACTTGTTAATATCCATTCTGTCACCTAGCACATCCCATATCACAGACTCTAATAACACCATCATTCTCTCTCTCTCTCTCTCTCTCTCTCTCTCTCTCTCTCTCTCTCTCTCTCTCTCTCTCTCTCTCAAGCTACCAATAACAACAACAAGTACACAAGGAGCAGTCAGAGAACACCCCCGACCACAAACTGCTCTCAGGACAGAATATACGTCGCCCTGTGAGCTTGACCTAACACTCTCAAAATCCAGTTACATCATTCTTGCATTAGCCTTAACCCTTCCACCAACTTCGGCTCCCGTAAGATTAAAAGTGTATGGATTCACAGGTTCCAGTTACCTTGTTTTTTTTATTTTAGTTCTCAGAATCGGATCCCTTTACCCTTTTTTTTTTTTTTTCTTTTTTTAACTTCAGCCATTCCACTAAGTTAACATCGGATAAAACTATTTAAGTTGTTGACCTTACCATGTAACCTGACCCATGACCTACTATTCTCAAAAACAATAGGTCAGTCTTTTGGGCGATACTCAACCCATCCACAAAGTTTGATCCAAATCAGATCCAAACTTTTTTAGTTATTTTGTTTATGCACACACACACACACACACACACACACACACACACACACACACACACACACACACACACACACACACACACACACCACAAAATATAACACTGGCAACTTGTTTCCCGAGTCGCTGGTGTAGTTACATCACAACCTGCTCTAAATACTGTACACCTACTGACCTTATGTCCTTGAAGCTGCCCAGAATGTTAAGAAATTGATATTTCCCAATCGAACACAGCTTCTCTCTCTTTAGGGTCATGTTCACAGTTGCGTGTTATTTACGTTGTTTGTTTGTTGCAGTGCAGGTTATTAATTTATATACTTATTTATTTATTTGAAATCGGCTGTATCTTACCTTTCTTATTTTCAACATTTACGATCGAATACGACATCCAGTTATAAGGTAGCATTCACATACAGTCAGCTTTGTATTTTATTGTATATACTTGCAAATAAATACTGATTATATTCAGACATATCAGATGCGCTTTTTTTTTTTTTTTTTTTTTTTTTTTTTTTTTTACACCTCTTAGGTCTCCTTCTCCTGCTCTAGAAGTTTAATCACACTCTAGTAGGAGCTGCCTAGCCTGGCCCAACTGACCTGCTGCAGTTATCCTCTCTTCTTATGTTCTTATACAACATACTGTATATACTTGTGGTTTTTATCGAATGCACTTTCTGTAAGTACTGTATTTACGACTGAATGAATTGTATCTCACATTTACTCTTTAAGTTGAAGAAGTTTATCCTAATCTGCCATATATATATATATATATATATATATATATATATATATATATATATATATATATATATATATATATATATATATATATACACTATTCGTTAGCTTATACACAAAAACTATGATAGAAGTCATTATCTTTAACTTTAGTTGTAACAATTTTTCCACCATGGCTAACCTCAAGAGGCCTAATAAAAATTTTTAACTTCAGCTGGTTTGGTTCGTCTCGGTATCGTATCATATTTAGGTGCTGCAGGTACCTCTTATTTTGCTTATATATTTTTAATGCTTTTCACCTTCATTTTATATTTTTAATGCTTTCCAGGAGTAATGGTGGCTTGGTGGTTACTACATTCGCCTCACTATCCGCATTTACTCTGAGCCTAAGGTTGGACACCCAAACCACGGGGGACACTTAAAGTGAGTATTAATAGTACGTCCATTCATATGTCCGTGGTACCTTGTTGATTCATACCAGTGACATAAGCAAACACAGACACAAACATACTAACCAATACAACACTTCACTGTCACCTACACTGCCCTCCTTAGACACTCCTGCCTTATGGTGAATGAGTAATTTTGGCGTCCATTTTCCCCTTATGGAGAAGGTCCGGGGCTTCAGTGGGACTCATACGATTTTATACAGAGTACAGGATAGTTTTTGTCTCGTATTTATCATCTTAATTCCAGATGACGTTTGTTTCGTGTTGGATTTGTCACTATTGTAGTTTGAGTTCCTATTTTCTTAATCTTCGGTTAATTTGTTCTTATATGTTGATACGTAAGTATTTACTATCTTTGTACATTGTATTTGTCATATTTGTTGTTGTGTATGTTTTTCCTGCGTCATGGTAAGTCAGATACTCTGTATGAGATGATGCGTTACTACCGTCATGAACATCTTGGAGAAAGTTATTATTTAACACCACTGCCATACCATTCATGCTTCAGTGTCCATCTGTCCATCCCACACTGTTTCACCCATTCCAACTTTGTTTTTTCTTGGAGACAAAAAGAAAGCAACAACGAACAAAAACCACCCACTAATTTAGTCTAAGGAATGAACATTTGACATTGTCTTGTGAGCTTGACCTTCAACTAATTTCCTAATCGAGTTGCTTCATTTTTACCTGACCTTCAACCCTTCCACCACGTCTTGTCCAAGTCAGATTAAATCATTTTAAGTTCACCTTGTCCTTTGACCGATTGTTCTCAAAATCAAACATCTTCATCGATGGTTGGTTTTTAAACGTTGCACCAAATTTGGTTCTGATTGAATGAAAACTGCTTGCATTATAGACTGTTCTCAAAATCGAATCTCCTCATCCTTACCTTACCTTAAACCCTTCCTCGAGGTTTAATCCAAGTTGAATCAGAACTTTTAAGTTGACCCTATCATGTGATCTTGACTTTTGACCTTGCATTGTGACTTGACCTTTGACTGCGTGTTCTCTAAATAGTCACTTTATTTTTGCCATACCCTGAACAGAGTTTGGTCTGAATCGGATAAGGGTTGTTTTTAAGTTGAATTTGACATGTGCCCTGGACATTGCCCTGTTGTTCTCAAAAACAATAGGGAAGCCACTTGGAGGACCCTCAGCACTTCTATAGATCGGATAAAAACATTCCGATATTTTCCTCACACATGAATTATATTCTGAAAATGAAATCCCTAAGCACTTGCCGTAGTTTTGGTCTTGAACTACAAGTGGTTGTTCTGGAAACTGAATTCCTTCGTTCATGCCTGAAGTTTGATCCTAAAGTTGTAGTGATTGTTCTGAAAATTGAATCCTTTTGCTCCTGCCCTGCCTTTAATCCTTCCACCACAGCTGGTCTGTCGGATCAAATCTTTAAGGTAACCTTGCCATGTGACCTTATGCATTGACCTTGCAGTGTGACCTTAAGAGTCAGCTTATTGTTCTCAAAATCGAATTGCTTCACCCTTGCCTAACCCTGAACCCTTCCACAAACTTTGGTGTAAATTGACTAAAAACAGTTTATGTCGACCTTGCCGTGTAACCTTGACTTTTGGTTTATTCATCTCAGAGCAATGACTCAACCCCATGGCTGACCTTCAACCCTTCCACCAAGTTCATTTAAAATCGGATCAGTCCTGTTTAAATTATACTGTTAACACACACACACACACACACACACACACACACACACACACAGAGGGGCGAATGATGCCTTGTTTTACTCATCAGTTGCACTTAGGTTAACTTGATTTTTTTTTATTATTATTCTTGCCACCAACACACGATATTCATTCAACTTCGGAAGGAAATCAGGGAAGGAGTTAATGAAGGCTGTATCTTAATTGACGAAAAGTCTCTCCCAAGCTGAAGTATTTTGAGTGTAACAAGAGCAATATAAAATAGGTCATTGAGTTAAAGGCATTGGCATTGAAGTAGTTGACAAATACAGACAGGTAGTTGAAGTTAGTAGATAAGTAGTGTTGGTAGATAGATAATTGGCGTTGGTAGATAATTGGCGAGGATGTATAACTGGCGTTGACGAGGATGGTGGATTGGCTTTGATAGATAATTGGCGAGATGTATAAGAACACAAGAAGAGAGGATAACTGCAGTAGGCCGGTTGGCCCATGCTAGGAAGCTCCTAGAAGAGTAACTGAACTACTAGAATGAGATAAGGATAGCAAAGAAGAAAGCTCTCCCTCGCCCTCCAAACCCTCCAGCCGATCCCGGCAGGAAAAAGTCAGAAAGAACACCACGCAGTATAGAAAAACTGGCGTGGACATTTTATAGGAAAGTGTGAAAGGAGCATAGAGACTATCGTAGTGTAACCTGAAAAGGAAAAATTATGAATTAGTATTGGTTATAAGATTGTCTTTTTTCTATATCCACCCTTTATTTGTCATATGCAGCTTATTCCAGTCGTCTACTATTTTATTACCAAACAAATTTCTACCTATTTCCATATTGAAACGGAATTTTTCTAGTTTGAAACCATTACTTCTAGTTCTATCCTGTATGCTCACTTTAAGTACCTTGCTATACCTCATACCAATTAATCTGGCTAGGCATGTATGGCAACACTGTTTCTGCCAAGATTCTGATTGGATGGAGGTGTTTATTCGATTTCGTTGTTGCTAAAACTGATACTCTGTTTATTATCAGATGTGATACTGAGAGTGTTGACAATACAATCGTCAAATGCAATAAGAAATCCGTTATATACTTATCAACAATGAAGTTTTCGTAGGAAGATATATTGAGTCAACAAAGTATTATAACAATCCAAGTCAAGGTCAGCATTCGAACAATTCTTTTAAATCTCCGACACTCCGTAATGTAACAGAAAATTATGGAAACGTGCTTAATATAAGCGTTGATATAACACACATTTAAATTTTAAGATCAGTCCGTAATGTGATAATAGAGGATATATAATGAAACAGTTTTCCTTTAGCCTACTTTGATTTTTCGCGATTTTTTCAAACCTCCCTCCCCGCAGAACTAGTCTTATCATTATAATTTTTAACTATTCAGAGTTGTGGCACGCATTAAGGGTGCGGACTGATCTTAAAATTTAAATGTGTGTTATACCAACGCTTAGATTAAGCAGGTTTCCATAATTTTCTGTTATATTATAGAGTGTCGGAGATTTAAAGGAGTTGTTCGAATGCTGACCTTGACTTGGACTGTTATAATACTTTGTTGACTCAATATCTCTATCTTCCCACGAAAATTTAATAGTTGATAAGTATATAACGGATTTCTTATTGCTTTTGACGATTGTATTGTCGACAAACTCAGCATCATATATGATATTAAAAAGAGTATCAGTTTTAGCAACAACGAAATCGAACAAACACCTCCATCCAATCAGAATCTCGGCAGGAACAGTGTTGCCATACATGCCTGGCCAGATTAATCGGTATGAGGTATAATATCTCCCTTATTTATACCCTTCATTCACTTAAACACCTCAATTAAGTCTCTCCTTACTCTACGCCTCTCTAGCGAATGCAGACTTAGTCTTTTCAGTCTGTCTTCATATAACAGGTTCCGAACGTCATGTATCATTTTTGTCATTCTTCTCTGTACATTTTCTAACGAATTAATATCCATTCTATAGTAAGGACACCAAAATTGTACTGCGTAGTCTAAATGTGGCCTTACTAATGCTAGATAAAGTTGCAGTACTACTTTTGACGACCTAATGCCCACGCTTCTCGAAATAAATACTAAAACCCTATTTGCTTTATTTGTCGCATTAATACACTGTTGCCTTGGTTTAAGGTCGTTACTAAGCATAACTCCTAGATCCCTCTCGCATTGCCATTGGCTAATTTCGTTGTCATCTAAGCTGTATTTAGTGTCTCCAATGGTCTTGCCTTTTTTAAGTACTTTACATTTTTCAACGTTAAAGTCCATTTGCCAAGTTTTAGACCATTTGGACAATGTATCGAGGTCTTTTTGTAAGTTATGGCAATCGTCATTAGAGTTCATGATACGCCCTATTTTTGTATCGTCGGCAAATTTGCTGAAGCTGCTATTGACTCCTAAGTCTAGATCATTTATATATATAATAAATAATAAGAGACCGAGTACTGAACCCTGTGGTACACCGCTAGTTACTAATCCCCAGTCCTACTTAGTTCCATTTATTAATACTCTCTGCTTTCGTCCTTTCAGCCAGGATTCTATCCATTTTAAGATATCACCGTCTACTGTATACCGTGTGCTCGAACCTTTCTAACTAACCTTTCGTGTGGGACCCTATCAAAAGCTTTACTAAAGTCCAGATAAATAACATCGTAAGCTATATCGCTATCTACTGCCTCATAGACCTCCGAGTAGAATGACAACAAGTTTGTGAGGCAGGATCGTCCTTGCCTGAATCCGTGCTGACTTTCGTTTATAAGATTAAATCTTTCTAAGTGTTCTCTAATCTTATTTGCAAAAATTGACTAACATTTTTCCTACTGTTGACGTTAGACTTGTCGGACGATAATTCGACGCAGCTGATTTATCACCCTTTTTAAAGATGGGCCTGATAGATAAAATTGGCGAGGATGGTAGATTGGCGTTGGTAGATAATTGGCGAGATGTGTGATTGACATTGATAGATAATACTGGAGAGGATGGTGGATTGGCGTTGATGGATAATTGACGAGGATATTTAATTGACTAGTTATTTGGCGCTTATAGATGACTGAAGATGATGGTTCATTAGAGTTGATAGATAAACGACTATTGTATTTAACTGGAGCTTACAGTATAAGTATTTAACGAGAGTAGCTAATTGGAATGGAGAGATAATTGGTAATGGATAATAGACGATTTTATTTATTTATTTATTTATTTGCAAGGAAGAAGGAACCAAAGGCGGGAAGCACTCAAGATTGTACCCTCCCAGAAAAAAAAGGGGGGGGGGAGGAATAACAGCCAAATTCAAGATCCGTAATTAATTGCTAGTGATTGATATGATGGTGACCCTTAATTGCCCTTGATGGATAATTAAGATGGTTGTTAATTGGAGCTATTATAATTGGCGTTGTTAGATAATTTACGGCGATTTTTCGGTCCGATTCTGGCCACATAATTGACAGCCCGTTCCCTGAGGCAGAGCGTTCCACATCCCTTCACTCGTCACCACTTCAGCAGCATTACTCACTGACCGTACCGATTTAATGCTGGGGCTGTTGTATTTAGGACTTATATGATTGTTTCTTGTCATCCTGGGGTCGACCTCGCGCTCTTTCAGTCAGCACACCACTTCCCTAACCACTTGATACCAGAATATAATTGGCTTTCATACACAGATAACGTTCATAGCGCGTTGGTGTACGGAACTGACGTTGTTGTTTTTGTAATGTTTCGGCCACACATCTGGAACGTGAACCCAGTGGACTACAGGCTTAAGTAATTTTAGGTTAACGATACCATAACTGACACTTAGCTTGAGAGAGAGAGAGAGAGAGAGAGAGAGAGAGAGAGAGAGAGAGAGAGAGAGAGAATGACTGCATAATTGGCACACATTATTCTCAGGTCAGTCTCAGTTTCGTTGATAACTGAAAGACGAGAAGAATTATTAATCGCATTCAGTACGAGGATGTTATTTCTTTGTTTAGGAGACTAATAACTAGAGAGGTTAGATTATAGCCTTCATTAACTCCTTTAGCACCGGGGATCTTAATTAAATTTGATAAAAGATGAAAACTAGAGGGGGATTCAGTGGAGCGCATCTCTCCGACAAGGGCAACGTAATTTCCAAACCACGCTTCTTAATGGGTTAGGTTTTCTCATCACTGTTTAAGGTTTCACCAAAAGTGTTTTCCGGATCCAGAATCTTTAATACGATTCGGATTGGTCCCAAAAGTTAATCGATTTTTCCTTGAGACATGGGCCATCTACCCACCAAATTGGGTTCAAATCTCTCTCTAAGTTTTTGAGTAATCCTGCTAGCAAGCAAGCAAACAAACAAACGGGTGAAAACATACTGTCCTTGGAGAGAAAGAGGTTATCGCTGTTTAGAGGTTTAAAAGATGGATGCTGCCTTGCGAGATGAACGATGCAGGAAAAGATAAGAGATAAGGATTAAATACGTATGCGTTGTCCTGTGCAGAATGATGACGTATTTTTTTCATTTTTTATCAAGCTACTGTTGCATGATTTTATTCAGCTTGAGAACGAAAAGTTGTGGAGCTAGTAAGTCTGTCACACCCTTCCAGTTGCAAAGTTTCCCCTTCGTTTAGCTAGATAATATAAGCGTTTGAAGATAACACGATTAAAGATTTTTAAAATAGTAGTGAAGGAGTTAAATGTAAGACCAAAGGTGAACGAAACAGTACGAAAAGCAAGCTAACAGGAAATAACGCCAGACGAACGAGGTGGGGAGGAGATGAGGAAGGAGGAGGAGGAGGAGGTAGAGCGGTACGATATTTTTCCACACTCTTTGTTCGTCAAAATCTACTCCTCCTTCTCATCTTCCTCTTTACCTACTCCTCATCTTCCTTTTCCTCCTCACCTACCACTTATCACTCTCCCCATTTTCCTCCAATATATTTTGGCTTGCTGATTTTTCCTTTGAGAATCCGGTTTGATTGCAGATTCAGAAGCAGTTTTATTTGTTATTTTTTTTCGCGCCAACTATGCTCCCTTTTATTATGCTTGTTATATAAGACAGCATCGCACACACGGAGGCAGAAACACAGGGAACTGACAATAAGAGTTTAAGAATTTTAATCTATTACTTGATCTTACTCGGCGTTGTCAGACGTATGATTTCTTCTTGTGTTTAGCTGTCTAAGTTTTTTGCCGTAACCCCTCTGTCAGTTTTCTCTTTCATAATTCCTATTTCCACGTCTTTATTTTCATCTTTTTCCTCCTCCTTCAGTTTCTGCTCTCCCAAGCTGGCTCTCTCACGGCATCTCTCTCTCGCCTCTCTCTCGCGGCCTCTCTCCTCTCCTCTCCCGATTCAAACACCCATTTCCGGGGTATGTGTTCCTCGTATTTTCTCTCCCTTTGAAATCCAAGCAGTTACAGCACTTTAAACCGCGACGAACAAATAAATCAGGACTTTTGGAATATACTTAAGTGATTTTAGAGCCACGAATTGCATTAGAACCGATTAAAAAGTAAAATAATGTAGTACACGGGGTAATATTATTGTACCCCACCATATGGCAATAGTACAAAGATGGCCGCCCGGATGCCCTGCCCCGTTATAACGAACTCACCAATTATTTTTCCATTTGTTACTATTATCTTGAGCCTGCCCATTACAGGACGAGCGACAAGGTGAGATGAATTGAGAAATGGGGATGGAAGTGTAGGGGAGGGAGGTGAAAATGGAGGGAATAATGGAGGGGAGGGGAGAGGTTACGGGGGGTGAGTGTGGGCAGCAGGTGCATGGTGGGTAAGGGGAGAGAGAGAGAGAGTAGGAAGATGAAAGGTGAATAGAAGAAACGAGTTATGAAAATCAGGTGCAACGTAGGGAGGGAAAAAGGAAACAGGAAAGGCAGGGAAAAAGGAGGACGAACATGAAGAAATATGAAGTAAACAAGTACTCAAACAAATCAAATGCTTCTCAAAAAAAAATATAACTAAAATAAAAATAGATAAATGGAGAAAGGGGGAACTTGACACTGGGTTGGGAAGAAAAATAGATTAAAAAAAAAAGGAAAAAGAGAATGGAGGAGGATGGGGGGAAGGCATGGATGAGAATGAGAGGGAAAAAGAGAATGGCTAAGAGGAAGAGGAAAAAAGAGAGAATAAGAATGGAGAGGGAGAGGGATGAGGGAATGGAAGAGAGGGAAGTGGAAGAGGAAAATGACTGAGCGCAAGAGGGAAAGAGACAATGGATAGAAGGGAGGAGGAAGAGGGAATGGATGAGAGGGGGAGAGAGGGAGAGCGGGAAAGGGAGAGGAAAAACAGAATGGATGAAAGGAAGGGGGAAAAGAGAATGAGTGGGAGAGAGAGTGAAAAAAGAGAGAGAATGGAGGAGAGAGAGAAGGATGAGAAAATGGAGGACAGAGAGAGGGGGGAGACAAGAGAGTGGATGAGATGGAAGGAGGGAAAGGAGTGGGTGAAATGGAGGAGGAAGAAAGAGAGAATGGATGAGAGGGAGGGAGGGAGGGTGAGAGGGAAAGAGAAACAATGGCTCGGTCCCTCCCTTCCTCTCTTTAAAGGTCTTCTTCCCTCCAGTAGGTAAAATGGAAGCCCTCAGGTGTGAAGGAAGATGCTATCGGTGGTGGAGGGGCTCAGGTGGAGGAAAGGTGTGGAGGTGGATGAGAAGTGGAGGAGAGGAAGATAGGTGTGATAAGTGGAAGGAGAAAGATATGAATGTGGATTAGTGGAAGATAGATATGGATGTGAATGAGGTGGAATATGGATATGGATGTGGATGAGGTGGAAGAGAGATGTGGATGTGGATGAGTGGAGAGGCTTGCGGAGAAGAAAGATGTGGATCTGAATAAGATCGGCGAGGAGCAGTGGAAAAATGAAAATGAGCTTACATGTGGATGAAGTGGAGTAAGGGAAAGGAGGAGAGGAGAAAGAAGAGTATGCATGGAAGGCACAGAAGAGGAAGAAGGAGGAGGAGGAGGAAAATGCATCACTTCACTACGAGGACGTCTTTATTTTTTCTTCCTCTAGACAATTTTCTTCGACTTAGATCTCTCACTGAAGGGGTTTGAAACTACATCTTTCACTGCAAATAAAAGGAAAAATAAAGACAGGAGTAAAAAAGATGGAGAAGTACGAGGAGTAAGAGAAGGAGGAATAAGAGAGGAGAAAAATAGGAAAAAATTTAAGAATAAGAAGATGGGAGAAGGAGGAGGAGGAGGAGGAGGGAGAGATGACAGATGGAGATAGGAAGGAAACAAGGACAAGGAAAGAAGGTAGGGGCACGGGGAGGAAGGAATGCTGGAGGAGGGAAGGAAAAGGGGGAGGGAGGGGTGACGGAAGAAGGGGGGAGGGAGGGAGGGAGAGAGAGTATTGCGAGATGGAAGGAGTGGCGTGGAATGGAATGAAGGGAGGGAGGAGAGGAGGAAGGAAGGATGGAGGCAGTAAAGGAATCATAGGAGGTAAAAGAGTGGGCATAGAGGGAAAATGTAATAATGTTGAGAGGATAGGAAGGATGGAGGTAACGGATGGCAAGAAAGGAAAGGAGGATGGAAGGAGAGGGGGGACAGTAGAGGGGGGGAAAAGGAAGAAATCGGAAGGATGGAGTGAGAGTGTGATAAAAAACGACAAGGAAAGATGAATGTAATAGAGGGTAAGAAAGGTATGGAATGATGAGGATAAAAATGAAATGCCAGAGAGAAGCAAGAATGGATGGAAGGAATAATGGGATAATAGCAAGAGATAAGGAAGGAAGGATAGACAGAATGATGGGAAGGATTAGGAAATGAGATGGATGGAGAGAAAACAGAAAATGGAAATAATGAAGAAAGGACGTGGTAAAGAGGGAGGGGTAGAGAAAATAAGAATGATAAGTGGGCATAGAGAGGTGGATGAAAGGATAGACTATTTTGAGACGAAAGGAGAGGTGAGGGTGAGAGTAAGGGAAGAGAAGGGCGAGAGTGAAAGGGGAAAGGGGAGGGGGAGAGGGGGAAAGGGAGGGAGGGAGAGTATTGTGGGTTGAAAGGAGAGGTGAGGTTGGGAAGTAAGAGAGCTGGATGGGAGTACAGAGGAGGGGTAGGGTTGATGCTGGGAGGAGGAAGAGGAGGGGTGGGGAGAGGAGAGGAGGAGGGAAGGAGAGAGTATTCGGAGATGAAAGGAGTGGTGAGGTTTGGAAGTGATGGAGGAGGGAAGGAAAGTTGGAGGGAGTACCAGAAAGAGAAATATGTAAATGTACAGGTATTGTGATCACTTCTAGGTTGTTTGTAACGGAGATGATAAGAAGAGAGAGAGAGAGAGAGAGAGAGAGAGAGAGAGAGATGGGGGTTGAGTGGGAATATTTAGAGGTGGGAGGGTGATGGTGGCATTTGCAGTAAAGGGAGTGAGGAGAGAGGGAGGAGGGGGAGTACAGATGAGTGCAAATGAAAACAAACAGCAACAGCCCTAATGGTTCTCTTGGGGCTTTTTTTTTTTTTTTTTTTTTTTTTTTTTTTAATAGAGAGAGAGAGAGAGAAGCCTGCTTTATGATATTTATGAGCTGAAGATTGGGAGAGCAAAGCAAGTAAAGAGAGAGAGAGAGAGAAGCATTTTAGAAGGGGTACTAAATTGAAAGATACAGAGGAATGCAAAGTACAAAGTATGGTACAAAGGAAAGAAAACAGCAACAGGCCCGCTTGTCCTTTCGAGGCTGTTCAGTATCAAGAGGCTATAACTAAAAGAAAAAAGAAAAAGTCTATTCTGTGAGGCGAATACAAAGATACAAGAGCAAGATGATTGGGATAAGATACTGTAAGATGGGGTTAAGAAGGAAGTGAGAGGGAAGGGAGAGAAGGAGTGGGGAAGAGATGAAGAGAGGGATACTGAGAGGAGTACCGAACGAGAGGAAGGTGTTGTAAGGGGCGATGGGGTTTAGAATGGAGAGAGAGAGAGAGAGGAATGTATACTAGGAGGAATGCTAAAGAGGGGAATGAAATATTGCGAGGTGGAAGGAATGATGGGGTTTAGAATGAGGAGAGGGGTTTAGACTGAGAGAGAGAGAGAGGTGGAGAGTATGCTGGGAGGAGTATTTGAGAGAGGAAGATGGAAAGGAAGTATTGCCAGACGAAACATTGTTATAACGAGATGGTCGGGGCTAACTGCATTACTCTGGTTGCTAGCCTTATATCTAGCGGCTTGTTTACATCACTGGCACAGGACTAGGAGAAGACAAGGAGGCAAACAAGACGGCCCTTTCTTCTCTGCACACCAAGCCATCTAGAGGAGACTGGCAGGAAAAAGTATGAATAAGAAGGACCAGAAGACTGTAGGATAAGATAGATTGAATTTTTATAAGAATGCAAGATCAACACGCAGCCTACCTATTTAAAATGAAATTTTAGAAGGGAGAAAAGCCTTTATTTTAGACGAATTTAGGACGAATTAAAAAGAAAATTGGATGTAACGTAGATAATTGGACTTTAAATACTGTAAGAAATAAGAACATAATGCAGTATAGATAAAGTAAAACGAAACTTTATGGGAAAGGACGATGGAATTGATAACAGCGTATACTGACTTTCTGTATTTTTTAGGAAACATTAGGGAAACTTCATAATTAGTTATAATGCGAGGAGAGAGAGAGAGAGAGAGAGAGAGAGAGAGAGAGAGAGAGAAAGGTTAAGCTAGGAAGGGTTGCGAGGTGGACGGGGTAGTGAGGTTGAGATGGAGAAAGACAAGGGGATAAGGAGGTGGTGCTATCAAATAGAAGTGGATTATTGCAGTTGAGAGAGAGAGAGAGAGAGAGAGAGAGAGAGAGAGGTGGAGGGAAGTGTTAGCAGGGGGTTGTGGGTGGGGTTGGTATTTCCTGTCTTGATGTTACCTCCCTCCCTCCCTCTCTTTCTTTCTCTCTCTCCCTCCGGGGCATCAGGCTCTCTCTCTCTCTCTCTCTCTCTCTCTCTCTCTCCATCGCATTTTTGTCTTCCTCTCATTCCCTTGTTTTTCCTCCTTTTTTCCTTGTCTGTACTTCGTTTTCGTTCACTTTTTTCTTTTTTCAACCTTTTCTTTTCTGCTCTCTTTATCTTTATTTTCCCTATTTTCTACTACATTTTCCTCTTTTAGTACATTTTTTATCTAGTCATTCCTTCCCCCTCTTTTTTTCCTGCTTTTTCCCCTCTTTTTATCCCTCCTTTTCCCTACAATTATTTTATTTTTCCCTCTTCTATCCTCTCCTCTCCTCATCCACCCAATTTATCTTTTCCATCACCCATTTTTCTCGCCTCCTTTTCCATCGTATTATCTTTCTCTTTTCTCCCCTACCCATTTGCTGTATTATATTCTTTTCCCCCATTTTTATGTCTGATATATAGATTCCTGCTTCTACCTCTTGTCTCTTCTCTTCTACTCCCTCGTCTCTTAAGCTTTTTTTTTTAGTTTTTCTTTTCTACCCTTTTTATTTTTTTCTTTTACTTTTTTTTTTCTTGTTGCTGCTTTTCTCTTTTGTGTCAGTCCTGCCTTTTTTTATTCTCATCTTGTACACTCACTTTTTTTTTCACTTCTTTGTCCTTTTATCTTCTCCCTATGTCTCCTCTTCCTCTTCTTCCCCTTCTCCTCCGCGCCTCTCAGGTAACTATTTCCGGATTAATGGACAGTACTGACTTACAGGGGTTGGGGGACGCGAGGGGAAGGGGAGGAGAGGAAGAGGGAATGGGCAGGAGTGGAAAAGATGGGGTTAATAAGAGAGGTGGGAAGGAAAGAAAAATAGGTTAAGGTATGGAATGGTTGAAGGAAATGTGTATAAAAGAATAGAAAGTACACGGAAAACAAACAGCAGCAGGTGTGTTGGTTCTTTTAACGTCACTTGCCATTATGAAGTTTGTGACAGCGATATCGGTTCTCTGAGTCAGACGTAAGCATACCCCACGGAATCCGCCAGACAGGAGTGAGAACTGCTACTCACGGCTGGGGGAAAAATCACGGAAATATCAATGCAAGGATGTTTAAAACTGGAAAATACAGTAATATTTACATTGTTCTGACCAGTAAGGAAACGTACCCTGCTGTTAAGTATATAATGATGTTCTGTTGCTGTGTCTTCTTTGGTCAGGAAGAGAGAGAGAGAGAGAAAAAAAAATCCTTGTTTCAAGGATATATGAGTTAATTGAGAGGAGCTGTGGAGTTACATGGAGAGACGGACTGACAAATGAGGAAGCGAAGGAGCGTTATGGTGTGGATGTGACAGAAAGCGTTAGGAGAAATACATCGAGGTGGTTTGGCCACGTGAAGAGGATGGAGAGCGAGAGACTAAGTATAGGAGAGTGTATGTGAGTGAGGTGGTGGGGGGAAAAGGAAGGGGGAGGCAGAGGATGAGATGGAGGGACGAAGTGGAGAGGTATATGAGAGAGGGGGGGGGAGGGGGGGGAAGGGCAGTAAAATGGCGTGGGGCAAGGCGACATGGAGGCAATTTGTCTATGGCCACCCCTTACGGGATGAAGGGATCTTGCAAAATATATATATATATATATATATATATATATATATATATATATATATATATATATATATATATATATACACACACACACACACACGCACAATGACAATTAGTGACTCAAATCAAATGTAACATTATATCACAGCATCATCCAGCATGGCAGTTTGTACTATAGATGTTTACAATTCCAAGGAAGATAGGAGGAAGTATGACCGGAGAATGATGGGAGGGAGGGGGGAGGAAAGGTGATTAGAATTATGGGAGGAGAGAGGGAGGAGGAGCAAGGAGGAAAGATTATGAGGAAGAGATTAGAAAGAAGGGAATACGTGATGAGAGAACGAGGCGGGGGAACGTTGCGAAAGGGAGGAAAGAGGAAGATTAGATACGACGAACGACAGTGACGCAAGGGAGGAAAAAAGGACGCAAAATAAACTAATCAGGAGAGAGAGAGAGAGAGAGAGAGAGAGAGAGAGAGAGAGAGAGAGAGAGAGAGAGAGCATCAAATTAAGTCAGTTACCCATATAGACGTCTTTCTCTCTCACTACACTCCCTCCCTCTCTCCCTCCCCTCTCGTCTCCCGTCTCTGCTCCCTCTCTTCCCCTCCCTTCTTTCGTCATCTCTACTTCCCCTTTATGATCCCTCCCCTATTTCCTATTTTCAAACCATTTTCCTGTTTCCTGTCACTTCCACTACGGTTTTTCTCTTCTTTCCTACTTCCACGTCTTCCTCCTCTCCCCCCTCTCTCGTCTTTCCTCATCTCTCAACATTCCTTTTTTTTTTTTCCCCACTCCTTCAAGCACTTTCCTGTTTCCTCTCGTTTCCTCTTCGGTTTTCCTGATATCCTTTCCTCCTTCCCTCCCTCCCTCCTCCACATTCCAAGGACTCTCCTCACTAACAGGAAAATTACATCATAGCTCCTTCGATTCCCTCTCTGTCTACGTTTGTTCCTTTGCTCCTTTCATTCTTTCCTCTTCTGCCTTGTTGTCTTCCCTTCTCTTTCTTTCTTCCTATTCCTATTTACGTTCTTTCCCTTCCCTTCTCTTTCTTTCATCCTATTCCTATTTACTTTCTTTCCCTTCCCTCCTCTCTTCTGTCTCTCTGTGCCTCCCCTCTCTTTCTTTCTTTCATTACTTTTCCTTCCTCCTATCTTCGCTCTCTTTCTTCGTTATTTCCCATTCCTCCTCCTTTTCACCGCTATTTTTATTTCTTCCTTTATTTTATTTTATTTCCTTTATTTCTTCCTTCCACATCTTTGTTCTCTCTTTCTGTCTGTCTGTCTTTCTGTTCTATCTTCCTTCCTTCCTTCCTTCCTTCCTTCTTTCCTCCATTCACTTACCTTCTTCTTCTCGTTCCTCTCCTTCATTCCTTCTCTGCTTCCTTCACAGAACGTAAGAAAAGGGGATAGCTTCAGTGAACTGCTTGGCCCTTGTGTGACAGCTCCTTCATAGCTTCCTTCTTCTGGCTTGTTTCCCTGTGCAGTGATTTAGTCGAGAGAGAGAGAGAGAGAGAGAGAGTTTGTCTTGGTGTGTTTGCGTTTTTGTTTTCTGAGAATTTGTATGTATGTATATATGTATGGACGGATGGATGTGTTTGTTTGATAACAGTAACAACAATATCAACAACAGTCATCATCATCACATCATCATCATCATTATATCATCATCATCGTCATCATCATAAACGATTTAATTGAAGACTGGCAGCGTGTTGACTGAAAATGTAGTAGCTGGGGAAAGCCTCTTAAAATGCCAGGACTTAATGTTATCCTAAATGATGTAACCAGAGATGAAGAGATGTGGGATGGCACCGACTCACACTCCTATGCTATAGACTAGGAACACTAACTCACACTGCTGTGCTATAGACTAGGGACACTGACTCACATTGCTATGCTATGGACTAGGGGCACTGACTCACACTGCTATGCTATGGACTAGGAACACTAACTCACACTGCTGTGCTATAGACTAGGGACACTGACTCACACTCCTATGCTATAGACTAGGAACACTAACTCACACTGCTGTGCTATAGACTAGGGACACTGACTCACACTCCTATGCTATAGACTAGGAACACTAACTCACACTGCTGTGCTATAGACTAGGGACACTGACTCACACTGCTATGCTATGGACTAGGGGCACTGACTCACACTGCTATGCTATGGACTAGGGACACTAACTCACACTGTTATGCTATGGACTAGGGACACTAACTCACACTGTTGTGCTATGGACTAGGGACACTAACTCACACTGTTGTGCTATGGACTAGGGACACTAACTCACATTGCTGTGCTATGGACTAGGGACACTAACTCACACTGCTGTGCTATGGACTAGGGGCACTGACTCACATTGCTATGCTATGGACTAGGGACACTAACTCACATTGCTATGCTATGGACTAGGGACACTAACTCACATTGCTGTGCTATGGACTAGGGACACTAACTCACATTGCTGTGCTATGGACTAGGGACACTAACTCACACTGTTGTGCTATGGACTAGGGACACTAACTCACATTGCTGTGCTATGGACTAGGGACACTAACTCACACTGTTGTGCTATGGACTAGGGACACTAACTCA
Source organism: Coenobita brevimanus (assembly GCF_032717465.1). NCBI lineage: Eukaryota > Metazoa > Arthropoda > Malacostraca > Decapoda > Coenobitidae > Coenobita > Coenobita brevimanus. Next base: position 27,008,624 of record NC_137050.1, read on the forward strand.
CATTGCTGTGCTATGGACTAGGGACACTAACTCACATTGCTGTGCTATGGACTAGGGGCACTGACTCACATTGCTGTGCTATGGACTAGGGTCACTGACTCACATTGCTGTGCTATGGACTAGGGACACTAACTCACATTGCTGTGCTATGGACTAGGGACACTAACTCACATTGCTGTGCTATGGACTAGGGTCACTGACTCACATTGCTGTGCTATGGACTAGGGGCACTGACTCACACTGCTGTGCTATGGACTAGGGTCACTGACTCACATTGCTATGCTATGGACTAGGGACACTGACTCACATTGCTGTGCTATGGACTAGGGACACTAACTCACATTGCTGTGCTATGGACTAGGGACACTAACTCACATTGCTGTGCTATGGACTAGGGTCACTGACTCACATTGCTGTGCTATGGACTAGGGACACTAACTCACATTGCTGTGCTATGGACTAGGGACACTAACTCACATTGCTGTGCTATGGACTAGGGGCACTGACTCACATTGCTGTGCTATGGACTAGGGTCACTGACTCACATTGCTGTGCTATGGACTAGGGACACTAACTCACATTGCTGTGCTATGGACTAGGGACACTAACTCACATTGCTGTGCTATGGACTAGGGGCACTGACTCACATTGCTGTGCTATGGACTAGGGGCACTGACTCACACCGCTATGCTATGGCCTAGACAGTGATGTAGCATCTGATAAACGAATGTTTGTCTATCACTCTATCTGTAGCCAGACGCCACACTGCTGTAAGGGGTGGCCGTTTGTCTTTGGGTTAGTTGTTGTACGGGGAGGGGCACTAACCCTCTGCCAACCCACTTGTTGACACGTAGGGAGCAAATGTGATAGATGATAATTAGTAATGGAACTAAGTATACATTAGACTCTTATAATCCATACTTATGCCATTGTGTATTATGTCATTCCGTGCTACGTAGTACTGTATATGTTTATTATATGCTGCCGTAATACAGGGTTAGTACTATTATATGACAGAACTACTCCAGTAAATTTTGATGCTGCAACAATACCTCTTTAATACAGTACTACCATAATACCTAATAATACTTCAGTGTTAACCAGACGAAGCATAAAATACCAATACTGTCACGTTTGATGTTAGTACAGTGACTCATTACATAACACATGATGCTACCAGTGCAGTAATTGATCATAATATCACATTGTATCATTCGGCGTTTTAGTTATGCTTACATGTGTGGTTCATGGTATACTCAGTGACATATCATTTGTATCATTGTGTGTGTGTGTGTGTGTGTGTGTGTGTGTGTGTGTGTGTGTGTGTGTGTGTGTGTGTGTGTGTTTATACTCTTCAAGCATGGAATTTTCAGCTAAACTAGACGTAATATTAAAGTTTAAAAACACGAAAGCAAAACTGTTCCTGATAAGAGTTAGCTGATGTGTTGCGCGGTTATTTTGAAGTGTTTTTTGTTTGTTACTATTTATATTACTTAAGATTATTTTTAATTATGAAAAGGTAAACGAAAGCTGTATCTACCCCTCCACCTCGTGAGGGGAAAAAAATAACATTGTAAAATAAGGTTAAGTATAAAAATTAGGTCACTGAGAGAGAGAGAAGTTAACATGAAAAATATTGTCCCGGGTTCGACTTGGAGCATCATTTATTCCTCTTCGTCTCTCTCTCTCTCTCTCTCTCTCTCTCTCTCTCTCTCTCTCTCTCTCTCTCTCTCTCTCTCTCTCTCTCATTTTAATAATTTTGTCATTTTTTTTCTTTCCTTAACTTTTTACAGTCACGCATATTACTTCGTTCATCATCATTTTGTATTTTCCTGTACTTTTTTCTTCTCTCATGTTTCCTGCTTTTCCTTCTGTATTTTTTTTTCCTATTACTCTCTTCTTATTCATATTATTTGTCACAGTATTATTATTATTATTATTATTATTATTATAATTATTATTTTTAGCATTGGTAGTATTGGTAGTAGTAGTAGTAGTAGTAGTAGTAGCAGCAGTAGTAGTAATAGTAGTAGTAGTAACATTTTTTTATTTTTGTCTTCTTGCATTTCCTTCGTTCTCTTTCTGCCTTCCACGTGTCCTTCCCATTTTCCTTCCTCTTTCTGGTCTTTCTTACAAGGGCATTCGACGTGCCTTTAAAGATGGAATGTTTCAAAGGAATGGGAAAGGCTGGGCTGTGTGAATGGCTCCTTCTCTCTCTCTCTCTCTCTCTCTCTCTCTCTCTCTCTCTCTCTCTCTCTCTCTCTCTCTCTCTCTCTCTCTCTCTCTCTCTCAAATAATAAAATCCATGAAATGCCACACCAGATTCGATTGTAATGATGCGCTGTAATTAAAAAAAAAAAAAAAGAAGAATTATTGTGGTGGTATGGTTGGTATAGGCAGGATGGTGGTATGGTATAGGCAGGATGGTGGTATGGTTGGTGTAGGCAGGATGGTGGTATGGTATAGGCAGGATGGTGATATGGTATAGACAGGATGGTGGTATGGTATAGGCAGGATGGTGGTATGGTTGGTGTAGGCAGAATGGTGGTATGGTATAGGCAGGATGGTGATATGGTATAGGCAGGATGGTGGTATGGTATAGGCAGGATGGTGGTATGGTATAGGCAGGATGGTGGTATGGTATAGGCAGGATGGTGGTATGGTATAGACAGGATGGTGGTATGGTATAGGCAGGATGGTGGTATTGTTGGTGTAGGCAGAATGGTGGTATGGTATAGGCAGGATGGTGATATGGTATAGGCAGGATGGTGGTATGGTATAGACAGGATGGTGGTATGGTATAGGCAGGATGGTGGTATGGTTGGTATGGTATGGTATCAGAGAAAGATAAAAAGATAATATTTTGACGGTATATGAGAAGTTACCATGACAGCGCTAGGGTGATGAGAGTGTTTTTGTATTCCTCTTGTTTTTATATTCCTCTTGTTTTGTATTCCTCTTGCTTTTATATTCCTCTTGTTTTTGTATTCCTCTTGTTTTTGTATTCCTCATGCTTTTATATTCCTCTTGCTTTTATATTCCTCTTGCTTTTGTATTCCTCTTGTTTTTGTATTCCTCTTGTTATTATATTCCTCTTGTTTTTGAATTCCTCTTGTTTTTGTATTCCTCTTGTTTTTTTATTTCTCTTTTTATATTCCTCTTGTTTTTATATTCCTCTTGTTTTTGTATTCCCCTTGTTTTTGTATTCGTCTTGCTTTTATAGTCTTCTTGTTTTTAATTCCTTTTGTTTTTGTATTCCTCTTGTTTTTGTATTCCTCTTGTTAATAATGAACGAAAAATGTGAATAGGATGGAGGGCTGTTGATTAAAAAAAAAAGATGAGTAAAGGAAACTGTCACTATATAATGGGGAAAAAAATTAGCACAATCAGTAATGGGGTTGTATTTGTAACTTTTAATGCTCTGTATAAAATTGTTTGTATATTGGTAGATAGATAGATGGATAGATAGATAGATATTTCTGCTGAGATTTAGAGCTACGAAATATATCACAATTGTCAGAGTAAAATTTAAGGAGAAAATACACGAATAGCAAAACAATCCTATGGTAATAATTAACTATCACTGACACCTGTTCACCTTCAGATTGGTCGAGATGATTAAAATATACTTCTAAGTAACCCAGTATGGTGATTAGGAGGTCAATTTAGAGGCCTGAGGTTAATTAGAGAGGGGTATTGAGGAGAGGGTAATATTAGGTATCACAAGAGGGGACTGGGGAGATATTCTTATGTGTGGGAAGAGGGTAGAGTGGAAGATATAATCGGTAGAACAGCATAGGAAAAAAAAAAAGGATAATAGGGACACTTGAAAGGCAGAAGTAGACATGGGCAGGTCACGTCTTTTGGCTGGACAGATAACAGATGGGCAACTGTGGTAACAGAGTGGCACCCTAGGGATAGAGTTACTGAGAGAGAGAGAGAGAGAGAGAGAGAGAGAGAGAGAGAGAGAGAGAGAGAGAGAGAGAGAGTACAGTATGATGTTTTCTGAAAATTTATTGTCTTGAGATGAAACAGGCTAATGATGCTTATAGTCATAGAATGGTGACCACTTATCAGAAAAAATTGAAAGATCTGTATTAAATTATTCTTACTACAACCAGGAGATTTTATTTAATTTTGGGGGGAAACTTCAATAATATCCCCGATAAATAAACTCGTCTGGTGATGTCAAGGAGCTACACGTTATAGAAGGAGTTACGTAGAAATATTTATACCTAATGCCCAACTTCCTTCTAACTGGTTCTGCGTGAGTATTTCCTTATATTCTTGCTCCTACCAGACGATTTTCACTAGCAAGAGGCACCTGGAAGGCTGTATCAAACCCCTCCAACCCGAAAATCCGTCCTAAGATGAATGAAATCGTCTGGAGATGGCAAACATAAGCCACTAGAATACGTCACTTTTTTAAAGGAAGAAGGAACCCAAGGCCAGTAGCCCGTAATATTGTTCCCTCCAAGAAAAAAGAAAAACAAGATAAGAGCCAAATTCAAAGGGGGGAAAAAAAAATCTCGGTATTGGCTCCTGTTTTAATTTGTTTTGGATATTTCTGAACACCTCTTCCTTACCGATTTATTTTGCGATGTGAGAGAATTTGTTTGTTTTCCTGCTCTTTCTTTGTTTCTACAGCGCAATGGAATGACTGTGTTCATCAAGTAACACTAGAAAACACACACACACACACACACACACACACACACACACACACACACACACACACACACACACACACACACACACACACACACACACACACACACACACACACACACACACACACACACACACACTCTCTCTCTCTCTCTCTCTCTCTCTCTCTCTCTCTCTCTCTCTCATTTTCACCTCATTCTTCGCACATTCGCTTCACCCTCCCAAATAAGAAAGAATGAGGAAGAAAGGAGAAAGAGGGGTATTGGTGAGGAGGGAAGGAGGGGGAGAAGAAAGGAGGGAAGGGGAAGGGAGGGGAGGGGAGGGGAGAGAAATGAATAGCATGGAGGGAGGGGAGGAGGGGAGGGGGGAGAACTGGGTGTGGGGAGGGGGGGGTTAAAGAAAATGGTCAGTGAAGGCAAAGGAAAAGAATGGCTTTCCTTTTTCTCTCTCTCCTTCCCTTCCCTCCCTCCCTCCTTCTTTTCTTCCTTCCTTCCCTCTCTCCTTCCCTCCACTACCTGTCCCTTCCCCCCCTTCTTTCTTTCTCCCCGTAACCTCCTTTCCCAGGCTCTCCTTAAACACACAAAGGAGAGAGAGAGAGAGAGAGAGAGAGAATTATGTAGGTAGTAAAGTAGGTTAGCAAGCAGACTGGTAAGTAGGTAAGGACGAGCGAAAGGGTAAGTATATGTAGGTATGAACGTTGGCAGATTAATTACAAGGGGTAGGTAGGCAAGCAGATGTATTCGAATGTGGGTAAGTAGATAGGATGTTTCGGTAGGTAGGCATTAAGGTAGGTAGGTAGGTATAGTGGGAACAAGGTCACTCCCAGATCTTGAATTCTAAGTTACATTTGCCTTTATGAAGTAGGAATAAGTCTCCTTGGTTACTAGTCAAAATAAACCCACCAGTCTGACTACACCTGGCCATCACCTGTGCTGCAAGGAGCTGGGGATCTTTGTCAGGTTAAAGTAAATGCGCTATAGGCACATTGATGGGGGGGGGGGAGCCACGTAATTTAACCCGTTCCCTACGAATGTGTATTTTTATTTTATACTATTTGGGAATGATATCTAGTAGTACAGGTATTAATTAAGACTACATGTAACCTCATTAAGTCTCTCCTAATCATTATATAGTTATTTTTGGGGGGTAGCAAAAAATAAATTAAACCAATGTGACTTCGAGGTAGGTAGATAGGTTGGTAGGTAGGTAGGTAGGTAGGTAGGTAAGTAGGCTAACCCTAAGATAGACAGGTAGGTAGGAAGGCAGGTAACTAATATTCGTAAGAGGTTTAACCCTTTCAGTACGATTCCCTGTGTTTTGTAGTTTATTATTACTGCTGCCAGACGATTTGATTCAGCTTCAGACAACCCTCTAGTGGTGAAGGGGTGTACTGAAGCCTGTATGAAACCCCTTCAGCTGAAAAAAGGTATGCTAAGTTGAAAATAATTGTCTGGAGGCAGCAAAGTAGAATTAAGCTATGTCCACGGGCGTTGAGGTAGGTAGGTAGGTAGGTAGATAGGTAGGTGGGAAGGAATTGAGAGAGGAAGGTAAGTACTGATCATTAGGTAGGTAGGTACTGAGATAGGCTAGTATGTATGTAGGCAGTTAGGTAGTTAAGTATTTTTGTGCGGGAATTTAGGGCGGTACCGGTAGATAGGTAGTTGGGTAATTATATATGTAGAGTAGAGCAAATGGGTAGAGGGGTAAATATGTAGGGAGAAGGTAGGTAGGTAAGTAGGCAGTAGGTAGGTAGGTGGGTAGGTAAGGTTTAGGAAGTACAGTACAGTAGATTTAAGTAGGTACTAGTAATTAAAGTTTAGGTAGAAGATTGGTAGATGAGTAGGCAGGTAGGTGAGTAGGATATGTGGGTAAATAATCAGTTCAGGAAGTAGACAGGTAGGTAGGTACGGAGATAGGTAGGTAGGTAGGTAAGTTTGGGGAATTTCAATCAATGAGCGGAAGTGATCAGGAACAGGTGGAGTCGAGAGAGAGAGAAAGAGAGAGAGAGAGATTGGAATGAAAGACAAAAGAGGAGAGCAAGTTAAAGGGAGACGAAAAATAGCAAGATAGAAAGGAACAGTCTCTCTCTTTCTCTCTCTCTCTCTCTCTCTCTTTCTAAAACCCAATAACACCGCCAATCGTCATCTACAACAAAAAATAAAACTAACATTCTCTAGTATAGTTAATTCTAGGCCCGTCAGACGATTTTATTCAGCGGTTAGAGGGTTTAAGAGGGGCGGAGGCGGTAATTTTACACGTGCTGGAGCGCGCGTGAGGAGAGGGGGAGGGAGGGGGGAGGGGAACAGAGGAGAGAAACAGGTGCCTTTACCCTCATTACCTCCCTTGTCTCCCTTCTCTTGCCCTGTCCCCTCCACCCTCCCTCCCTCTCTCCTCCTCTCTTCCCCCTCTCCCTCCCCCTCTTTCCCTCCCCATTCCCTTCTTCCTCTCTCCCTCCCCCTCCCCGTACCACCCCTCCCTGCCACCCTCACTGGCCAACACGTGGTAAGCGCGCGTGTGGGAGGGGGGTAGGGAGAGGAGGGAAGGGAGGTAAGGGGATGTAGCAGATGGGAAAGGAAAGGAGGAAGAGAGGAAGGTAAGGTTTTTCTCCACTTCCTCCACCACTTCCTTTCCTTTCCCACACGTGGTGGGCACGTGAAAGGGGAGGAGAGGAGGACGGGACAAGGAGGGGAAAGGATGGATGGTAGGAGGAGGGGAGGAAGGAAGAGGGAGGGTGGAGTGGAAAGTAAAGGAAAAGAAGAGGAAGGGGAGAGAAGGAAGGTAGGGACGAAAAGGGAGAAAGATGGAAGGGAGGAAAGTAAACTGGGAAGGGCTGGGAGGGAGAGGAGGAGGAAGATAAGTGGAAAGGGGAGTAAGAGGGGAGGAGGTGGGTAAGGGTAGGGGAGGAAGGTAAGGGAAGGGGAGGGGTGTTGGGTAAAAAGGGGAGAGAGAGAGAGCACAGGTGTTTTCCCTCCATTTCCTCTCTCGGCGACACGTGGTGAGCGGGCGTGCAGAGAGAGGGAGGAGAGGGAGAGGGGAGGTAAGGAGGGGGGAAGGACTGGAAGAGGGGAAGAGTTGAAGGGTGTGAGAAAGGGAGTACAGGTGTTCCTCACTCCCACCCTCTTCCTCTTCTTCCTTACCCTCCAGCCTCTTCCCATTCCTCTCCTTCTCTCTTCCTCTCCTCTGTCCTCTCCCCCTCTCTCTTCCTCGCTTCTGTTTCCCCATTCTTTCCATTTCCTGCTTCTTATCTTTCTCCTTTTCCCCTCCTCTCCACCTCCCTCACCCCTATCAACTCTCTCCCATTTTTCACCCACATCCCCTCTTTACCTTCTCCCCTTCTTCCCTCCTCCCCTTCTTCCTCTTGTCTTTCCCCTTCCTTTTTCAATCCTCTGCCCCATCTCCTCCTCCCCTGTGCCCTCCCCATACCCTCCCACAATTTCTTGAGAACACGTGGTATGCGCGCGTGCGGGGTGAGAGGGGAGGAGAGGGGAGGAGGAGGATGGAGGGAAGAGGGGTAGAGGGGTGGGGGGAGTCAGCCACCTGCACCCCACAGCTGCCACGCAACAGGTGCCTCTCCCCCTCTCCACTCTCTCCCTCCTCCCTCCCTCCAGCCCAGCACGTGGTGAGAGCGCGTGCTGAAGGTGGCAAGTGGCGACATTTACTTACCTGACAGTATTTCTTATTTAGTGTTATCTGTTGTAAGTATTTGCTGTCTTTTTTGTTCTAATAGTTTTTTTTATTTTTTTTATTATTTTTGTGTAATGTAACTTAATCTTTACAAGTAATTATGTGAAATGCTTGATAACTATTGGCAAATATTGAGACACACACACACACACACACACACACACACACACACACACACACACACACACACACACACACACACACACACACACACACACACACACACACACACACACAAATAGACAAACAGACATAGATCCCAATTTTGAGAAGCGGTAGTCGAGACATATTAGAGGAAAAAAAGAAGTGGAAAAACAGAAATATTACCCAACAGACAACAACATCAAGTAAAAATATACAGCAATTCCTTTTATTCCTGAGGTGAGGAGTAAAGCAGGCGAAATATTATGCTTTATTTTTGCTTCATAATATCTGTGTTAGTGAAAAGAGGTGTAATATTTTCTTCCCACTGTAATCAGTATAAAAATCGTCTGGAGGTAGTATGTGAGAGAGAGAGAGAAAGAGAGAGAGAGAGAGAGAGAGAGAGAGAGAAGGAGGGAGGGAGGGAGGATATAGGAAGGGGAAGTAAGGGTTTAAAGGGGCGGGGTGCGACAGGGAGGAAGAAACAGGTGTATTTGTTGTGAGGCACCGTGTGAGCGAGGGAGGGAGGGAGGGAGGAGAGAGGGGAAAGGAGGGAGGGAGAAGGGGGAGGGGGAGGGGAGAGAGAGGGGAAAGACAGTAGGAAAAGAGAGATAAAGGAGAGAGACAAGGGATGAGGAATGGATGGAAAGTGAGCTAAGAAAAAAGGTGGTGAAAGAGGAAAGGGGGAGGAAAAAGATTGTGCAGTACATAAGGAAAGAAGGAAGGACGGAGATTGAGAGGAGGAGGGGAGGAAGTATAGGGGTGAAGGGAGAGAGAGAGAGAGACCACGGTGCATATAGTTCATCCGAGTCAATATTGCTGTCATATTGAATGCAAGTTGCCATTTCCCGTTCATTTTGGTAAGAGAAATGAGCAGGAGAGAGAGAGAGAGAGAGAGAGTGTTGGTTTATAACAGTGCTTCTCGCTAAGTACATGAAGCCGAAATGGAAGTACTTTATAATAATATCGCAGACGAAATAAGAGTCCGTATTTTTCTCAGTAACTTCTCAGATATAATACTAAGAAAAGGAAGTTCTTTATTAACCCCTTCACAACGAGAGATTCCCCTGGGCTCAAAATCGTCTGTCGGTAGCGTGCAATAAGTGAGGTCATCGAATTGCAAGTACTGTGACTGTGCTATTGATTATTGCAATATTTATAGGTGTCTACAGTGACCTTCGTAGAAATAAGGAAAATAGTAGTGTTCATATATACTCTTTGACCCCTAAAGAGAGGCGAGGAGGAGGAGGAGGAGGAGGAGGAGAGAAACGGGGAAAAGGTGGAGGAGAGAAGAAAAATTAGAAAGGAGGAAAAGATGAGAAATAATGGGATAAAGGGGGAAGAAGAAGAGAAGAAAATCTAAGTGAGGGAAAGAAAAGGATGAAGGGAAAAGAGGAAAAGAAAGGGAAGAGGAGGAGGAGGAGGAGGAAGATGAGAAGGAGGAGGAGGAAGAGACGGAGGAGGAGGAGGAGGAGGAAGAAAGATAAAAATGAAGGAAAAGGGAAAACAAGCTGAAGAGTGAAGGAGAAAAGGAGGGAGAGATGAGAAGGATGAGCAGTGTTGAAGAGGAAGAGAAATGAGGAAGAAAGATTAGAGACAGGAAGAGGAGGAGGAGGGGGGGAGGAGGAGGAGGAGGAGCAAAATGAAAGTGAGGAAAGTAGGAGGAAAGATGAAAGTGAGGAAGGTAAGGAGAAAGGGAGGGAGGGAGGGGAGGGAAAAGTAGTGCTGGAGAGGAAGGGTGGTCAACACGTGATATCGCGCGTGCGTGAAGCGTGACAAGGAGGGGAGGGGGAGGGAAGGGAGGGAAACAATGGAGGGAGGGGTGTGGCTGGAGAGGAGAGAGGAGTTATGGAGGGAGGGAGAGAAGAATGGTGAAGATGGAGAGGGAAGCTTGGTTGAGAGAGAGAGAGAGAGAGATACATAGGTAAGTAAATAGGGTGTGTGTGTGTGTGTGTGTGTGTGTGTGTGTGTGTGTGTGTTTAATCAGGAGTGGAAGTGAAAGACAAGGTATGAAAAAAATTACGATGAAAATAGACAAATAGGCAACATTGAAAATAGAGATTGAAAAAGAATTAAGGAAGAGAATGAAGGAAATAAAGTGGGGAAGGAGAAAAAAAAAGACAGAAATCAGGAGACAGACGGACAGACAGGTTGACAGACAGCAGTAGAAGCACTGAATAGAGGGCCGGTTGGTCTCTCTCTCTCTCTCTCTCTCTCTCTCTCTCTCTCTCTCTCTCTCTCTCTCAGTGTAATCGGAGATGCGGGTACATCACTTGTTTATGCCTTCTTCATGAGAGAGAGAGAGAGAGAGAGAGAGCGAAATGATTATAGTACAAATGTTGGTTGTGGTGGTGATATCGATGGTCGTAGTTGTGGTAGTGATGGTATTAGCGATGGTGGTGATTGTGGTAGTTATAGTCAGTGGTAGTTGCTGGTATGGTGCTGATACTGTGGTAGTTGTGGTAGCGAGAAACACTACTTACCATAACTGTAATGTTAGGTAAGTCAAGTGGTAGAATTGGCGGTAGTGTGGTAGCGATGGTGGTAGTGAAAGTGGTAGTAAGAATAATGTTTGTAGCAATGAGACAGCGACGGTGGTAGTTGTGGTAGGAAGAGTGGTGGTTGTGGTAGCGATGGTGGTAGTCTAGGAGTGGTAATGAAAGTGGTAGTAAGAATGTTTGTAGCAATGTGACAGCGATGGTGGTAGTTGTGGTAGCGGTGGTGGTGGTTGTGGTAGCAGTGGTGGTAGTCTAGGAGTGGTAGTGAAAGTTGTTGTAAGAATGTTTGTAGCAATGTGACGGCGATGGTGGTAGTTGTGGTAGCGATGGTGGTGGTTGTGGTAGCGATGGTGGTAGTCTAGGAGTGGTAGTGAAAGTTGTTGTAAGAATGTTTGTAGCAATGTGGCGGCGATGGTGGTAGTTGTGGTAGCGATGGTGGTGGTGGTGGCAGCGATTATGATAGTTATGTTGATGGTAATAGTTAGGATAGAGATAGTGATGATAGTTGCAGCGAGGATAATATTACACTGTTTAGCCCAAGACATAACACCAATTTAATTTACATATCGGTAGAGTGTCCCTGCATGTGCTAGTGTATATTGACGGCCTGTGGGTTCTTAATGACGTTGTTTGTGCGGTTTATTCATACACCTACCAGACGATTTTAGTTCAGAGAAGCTTTTTAGTTAATGATGAAAGTATTAAGACTTTTCCTGTATTCTTGTCGGTTAAGGAAGTTCCCTAACACCTCTCCCTAAGCGATTTATTCTTTATTCCTGCTGGTTGATGTAACTGTGTACCTTACTGATGCAGGGTAATTCGATGTTTGAATGATTTAAGCAACGCAGAAGAGGATGGTAATGTATAATAAGCAAAATAAATCGTTTAGGAGGACGTGTTAGGGAGCTTTAATGAGGGCCTTTGAGACAAGCACAAGCACTCAACATGGATACTCTTTCTCCGTTTGTACTTCGCCAGCATGAGGATTCGTTTATTTCAGCCGACAGTCTCCCTCCGGTCTCTCTTAGTATTAGTGGCAGCTGTAGGATTGATGGTGGTAGTTGTGGCAGTGATGATGGTAGTTGTTGTAGTGATGTGGTAGTTGTGGTAGTAATGGTGGTAGTTGTGGTAGTGATGGTGGTGGTGGTAGTTATGATAGTGGTGGTAGTTGTGATAGTGATGGTGGTAGTTGTGATAGTGATGGTGGTAGTTATGGTAGTGATGGTGGTAGTTATGGTAGTGATGGTGGTAGTTGTGGTAGTGATGGTGGTAGTTATGGTAGTGATGGTGGTAGTTGTGGTAGTGATGGTGGTAGTTATGGTAGTTGTGGTAGTGATGGTGGTAGCTGTGAGAAAAAACCGTAGAACCTCGATACAACGACCCACACCTCCCTTCCCTACCCATATACCCATAGCTGAGGGCAGGTGGGGGCGGGGGGGAAGGGAGGGAAGGAGGGGGGAGGGAGAGATGGGAGGGGGGACTAGGAGATGGGGAGGGAGGGACAGGGAGGTGGTGAGGGAGGGACAGGGAGGTGGGGAGGGATGGGAGGGTGGGAAGTAATGGATAGAAGAATAGGGAGGGAGGAAGGCATGGGTAAGAAAGACAGAAGGGAAGCAGGGAGTTAGGGGGGGCTAGGGGGAGGGGAGAAGGAGAGGTGGGGAGGGGTAGGGTTACGCTGGAAGGGGTGGGAAGGAAGCTACGGATGGAAGAGGAGGAAAGAGGGGAAGGATGGGGTAGTGGGGTGGGAAGGAAGGGAGAGGGACTGGGAGGAAGATAGTGGGTAAGATAGAGTTGGAAGGGTAGGGGGGTAGAAAAGGGAAGAAGAAAGGGGTGGGGAAGGAAAAGAGGTTTAGAGGAGAGGAGAGGGAAGAGACAGAATTTTATAGGAGATTGGAAGGATTGGGATAGGAGGGAGTGTAAGGCTTGGGATGGGAAGGTGTAAGAGAATAAAAGGGTAAATATACAGCAAGGAAAGGGAAGGTAGGGATGGGTAAATGTTGGGAAGCAAAGGGAAGTAGAGGGTAAGGCAAAGTTTGGGGTAGAATGGGATGGTGTTGAGAAAGTTGTGGATAGGGAGAAACGGAGAGAGAGGCGTAGAGAGAAATGAATACAGGGAGGTTGGTGGAGGGGAGGGGAAAGTAGAAGGGAGCAGAAGTTGGGGGGATAACTGTCGGGGAAGAAAGGGGGATGTGTAGAGGAGGGGAGGGGTAGGTGTAGATGGAGGGTACTGTCTTAGGGGAGCGGTTAGTGGGGAGAAGCAGGAGGTGTAAGGAAACTGAGGGAGGTGATGGGAAAGGTAAGTTAAGACTATATGATGGTAAGGTGTAAGGGAGGGAAGGAGAAAGTATAGAGGAGAGAAGAGGGAGGGACTGGTGTAGGGGAGGGAAAAGTAGGGGGAGGGGGGAGTGATGGAAAGATAAGTGTAAGAGAAGGGGAGAAACGTGTCGAGACGGAAATGGGAGGGTTAGGGAAAGTGGAAGGGGAGGAAGGGAGGGGGTGGGAGGCATAGGGTAGGGGAGAGGGTAAGGTAAGGGTGGGTAAGACAGGAGGAATAGAGGTAGGAAGGAGAGTATATCGGATAGAAATTTAGAATGAAGGAAATGGAGATAGAGGGAAGATGAAGAAAGAAGGAAGTAAGGAATGGGAAGGATGGTGGAGGGAAGGAGAGAGCAGGTGTAAGTTATGGAAGGGGAACAGTAAAAAAAAAAAAAAAAGCGCACGAGAGAGAGAAAAAAAAATTAATAAAAGGGAAGAAAGGAAAGAGGAGAAGAAGAACTAAGTAGAGAAACAAGAAGGAGAGAGACAAAGAGAGATAAAGCAACAACCAAAAAAAAAGAAAGAAAAAGAAACAGAAGGTCGCGAATGGAAAATGGGACCGAGGAAAATATTTTAGTTATAATAATTTTAAGACCTGTCGATGGTGTGGTCTGATTTTAAAAGCTGAATTAGTGTTTCCTGTATCAGTCCCTTTATCCAAACACCGCAGCATAATTACCCCCGATTTTCAGTGTTTGTAGCGAATGTTT
>NC_137050.1:27027640-27062640 GCF_032717465.1 Coenobita brevimanus
CCTCCTCCCCTCCTCCCTCCCTCAGGTCAGCCACTTCTTTATCCTATTTCCCTTTCTTCTCCCTCCTCCCTTTTCTATTCATCCCCTCCCCCCTCCCTTTCTTTCCTCCCCCTCCCCTCCCCTCCTCCTCCTTTTGGGTACCTTTTTTATATCCACGTTCTTCCTCTGAGCTTTCCTCCCTTCTCTCTCTCTCTCTCTCTCTCTCTCTCTCTCTCTCTCTCTCTCTCTCTCTCTCTCTCTCTCTCTCTCTCTCTCTCTCTTTCATTATTTCATCCTTCCTTCTTTCCTTCCATCCCTTCTTTTCTCCTTTTCTTTCTTCCTTCCATCTGATTATCTCCATATCCTTCATTCTTTTCCTCTTTTCTTACCTCCCTCCTCCTCTGACAGCATCCTTACTTCCTCTTTACATTTCTTCTTTCCTTTCTCTCTTTCTTCCTCCACTCTCTACATCCCTTCTCCCTCATCTTTCTTCCCTCCATCTTTTCCTCTCTTTCATCCTTCTATACATTTCTTGCATGTTTAACGATCTATTTGCCTCCTTCTACCAGTGAGAGAGAGAGAGAGAGAGAGAGAGAGAGAGAGAGAGAGAGAGAGAGAGAGAGAGAGAGAACGAAGGGGTCAGGCAAAGAGGAAGAAAGGGAGAGAGAAGGAGGGAGAGGGGTTACCGGGGAGGAAAGGGGGGAGGGGGGGAGGTGGTGTATATAGAGTTTCAGAGTTATGTGTCTAGTGAAGAGGGGTGACACACACACACACACACACACACACACACACACACACACACACACACACACACACACACACACACACACACAGACGCTCATACAGTCACACTCATATAAACCTTCACATACACACGCAGTCACAAACGGTCCTTTCTCGCCTCCTCCACACACACACACACACACACACACACACACACACAAAGAACCAGTGACGTATATGTATCGATTATGCTATTAACATTGCCTTTGTATTTACATTTTAACACCGAAGACTAAAAATTGTTATAAACTCCTTTCCAGCGACATATTTCCATAAGTACATTCAATTTAACTTGGCTTAGAGGAGAATTACAAGTTAGAGGAGTTAGATATTTCCTTCATTATTCCATTCAGTAGAAGACACAGTTAATCCTAGTAGAATATTATTGTCAGAAGGTATCAAGAAATTAAGAGTACGTCATTGGATTGCAGGTGGAAATTAAGCGTGGCATAGGTATCCAGCGGAGTCCCGTAGTTGGCCTGTTGATGTGCTCTGAAGGGGTGTGTTTTGGCATCTTTTGTGCTTCTGTGACGGTTTTGTGTGTGTGTGTGTGTGTGTGTGTGTGTGTGTGTGTGTGTGTGTGTGTGTGTGTGTGTGTGTGTGTTTGAGGGAAATAGAAAGAAATTGATGTCCTGTAAGGGGGTGTTTGGACCACTTTTATGCGTTATTTATTTATTTATTTTTTTTTTGTCATTCCTATCGCTACATATATTTTAACTTTTTTTTTAAATCATTGTCCTTGGGAATAAATTGGACCAGACTGTGACCCGCGTATTCCCTTCGTGTCATAAAAGGCAACGGGGATGGAAGGGAGGATGTCTGTTCTCTGGCCTCTGAATCATTTCATTACTTTGATTTAGTAAGTATTTATTCTCTCTCTCTCTCTCTCTCTCTCTCCAAATTATTATCATTATTATTTATCCCGCAAAGAACACAATTTTATAACCCTCTTACCCACACCAGGCAATTTGTTTAACTTAATTAGAGAGAGAGAGAGAGAGAGAGAGAGAGAGAGAGAGTCTGTTTATGTCAGTGAAAGGAGACAGAGTGGCAGATGGAGACAAGTAGAAAGGAAGGTAAAATTGAAAGGAGAAGAAGGGGAAAAAGGAAAGAAAGGGAGAATGGGAGGAGGAAAGAAACGGAATGGAGGGATAGGGAAATGGAAGGGTGTAGTATAGAATGAAACATTGAAGGTTAAAGTAAAATATAGAAGGAAATTGAATAAGGAGAGAACATAGGAAAGATGGAAAGGAAGGGAGGGAGAGAGAGGGAAGGAGGGAGGGAGGAAAGGGTAAAAACTTGGCTGCCTGTAATATAATTCCTCTCTCTCTCTCTCTCTCTCTCTCTCTCTCTCTCTCTCTCTCTCTCTCTCTCTCTCTCTCTCTCTCTCTCTCCATGGTAAAATCGTCTAACATTAACCGAAATAAAATACAAAACAGTTAAAATGTAGCTTTTATTTTTTTTAAGTATTTCTCTGTTCCTCTGAGATTACAGGATTTAACTTTGCGTGCTGAAAGGAAACTACCCAAATATTACAGAAAAATGTGTAATTCTTGTCATTAAATGGTGCTTTGCTTAAAATGATGAACTACAAAGGGTATTCAGAGTTTTCAGTTATCATGAACTAATGTAATTTACTTTGGAAAAAATATAAATGGTCTTTCTGACAATGGGGAAAAAATGGTTGTACCCGTGAATAAAAACTATAGACATTGTGCCTATTTGTTCCTGTATTATTTTGGCCGTATCTTTGTGAATTTTTGGCAGGGTAATCTGGTAGAGTGTGAGGTGTGTCAGTGAGAGGTGGGTGTTGGGTATTGCAGTGTGTAGTGTGGCAGTGTGTGGTGTGGCAGTGTGAAGCATGACAGAGTGTAGTGTGGCAGGGTGAAGTGTGACAACAAGATATGTAGCAATGTGAGGTGTGATAGTGTGAAGTGTGGCAGCATGATATGTAGCAGTGTGAGGTGTGGTATTGTCTCTTAAGTGCGGAGTGACTTTTTAACCTCCTATACAGTCAAACCAGACGTAATGCTTCTTGACAGACACTGGCATAAACCTCTTCAGTGCCGTTACATCCTTATGGTTTATTTATGCAAGGTATTAAAAAGCTGTCATAAGAAGAAGGGCATTGGTGACAGTTTCTAATTCATCTAATTTAAAAAGTGTCCTGAGCTGAGTAAAACAGTTTGGCGTCAGCTAGAAAAAAAAAATGCAAAATATAAAAGACATCGCCATGTTAAAGTGATAATTCGTAGACGGTAACGTAAATAATTTCCATCCTTATCAAACTTTGTCTCTTGTGGTGTGTCTGTAATCACCCTTGTTATCCTCCCGTGTTGGTTGTCACACTCTTGTCGCAAATGTCACCCTTATTTTCTGTTTCTTATCTAATGTTTGATGTTACTACTCATACGTTTGTGTCCCCGTTGTCACTTCTCTTTTTATATACCCTTTTCTTCTTCCTTTAATTTATATATAGCCTGGCAAGTCGTTTATCTCCATTTTTTTCTTTTATTTTCTCTTTTCCGTAATCTTTCATTCTCTTTCTCGTACTTGCCACTCATTTTCGTCCTGTATTTTCTTTGTTCTCTTATCATTATTCACTTAATTTCTTTCTCCCTTTATTCATTATCCTCTCTGTCTCTTCTTTCTTTATTTTCGTTCCGTCCCTAACGCCTTTCCTTTTTTCCATCTTCTTCGTGTCTTGGAAGAAATTACTCTTTTCCTCTCTTTATCTATTTCTGTTCCCAGCCTGCCATTCTTCATCTTCTTAGCCAGTGCATTTTTTATTCCTCTTCTGTTTTATTGATTCCTCACCATCTTCCTTCTTCATTACGTATTCACTTTCTAAATCTGAAGTCCTAAGTTTCTGCCGTCATTCCCTTCTCTTCCTTTATTTCCTTTCCTTTCCTTTCTATCCTTTCTCCACCCTTCGCTATTACTTTTTTCTTTGTCTTTTCATTTCTGGGTAATTTCGCTTTCTTTATTTTCCGTTGTCATAGCCACTGTACTCGTATTTTGTCATCCTTCCTTCATCCTGTACTTCCCAGGCTGCCACTCTCCCTTAAGTAATGCTTGTGTGCGCCTCATCTTGCTCATTATATTTCTTATCTTCCTCCATATCTCTTTTTTTTTAACCCATTCGTTTTATTTTATATCAATGTGTTTTGAGCCTTTATTTATTTATTTTTTTTTTCATCTTTTATTCTCCGTCCTTTTTAGCCAATCACCTTTTTTTTTTTTTTTTTTTCATCTTTTACTCTCCGTCATTTTTAGCCAGTCACCTAATGTTTTTTTTTTTTTTTTTTTTTTTTTTTTTTTTTTACTATCCGTCATTTTTCGCCAATCACCTACAGTGGATAGGAATGGGTGGATGAAACACAGGTGTATGTAAAAACCACAGGACAAGGACTACACTTTTTTCTTTTCTTTTTTCTTTTTTTTTTTTTTTTTTTTTTTACTCTGTGGTTGACGGATCTGAACTGTCCCGCAGGTGTTTGTGAAGAGCGGCAAAAAACAGAACAAGGAAATAATTCGTGGATGATTTGTAGCAGAGGAGAGACGAGGACATTGAAGGCTTGGATGACGAAGGAATGGAAGGAGGGATTATGTCACTGAGCAGCGTGTTTGACAGATTTGCTTTATTTATTTATTTTGTTTATCGATTGATTTATTTATATTTATTTATGTATTTATCTGTGGTATATGCTGTACTGAATATCCTCTGACAGTAATTTTCTCTCGGCGGTCCTGCTGTCTTCCTCTCTTCGTCCTTAATATTTCTCGTCTTTACCCTCCTGTCTCTCTCTCTCTCTCTCTCTCTCTCTCTCTCTCTCTCTCTCTCTCTCTCTCTCTCTCTCTCTCTCTCTCTCTCATCTCCATACTAAATAACCTCTGACAGTAATTTTCTCTGTATTTTTGATGTGTTCCTACTTTTCTTCCTTCTAATTTTTCTTGCCTGTACCCTTTTCTGTGTCTCCTTTTCTCTCTCTCACGTCATTATTATTTTCTTCCCTCTTCTGTCGATGTCATGATGTATGGTGTTGACATCCCCCTGGCGTGATGTCACCCCCCCTCCCTCCTTCACAGTGACCTCTAATTGCTGGGAAAAAGAAGAGGGGGGAGGAGGAGGCGGTGGGGGGGTATGTTGATGGTGAGGGGATGGGGAGGAGAGTTAAGAAGATGGAGGAGGAGGGAGGAGAGGATAGGAGATTGAAGATGAGGAGGATGTTAGAAATGGATGAGGAGGAGGGAAAGAAAGGTAGAGGTAGAAGACAGATGAGGAGGAGGGGATGAAGGGGAGAGGAAGAGAGGGAAGATGGGGTGAAGAAGATGGTGGATGAGGAGGGAATGAAGGGGAGAGGAAAACGGTGAGGAGGAGGAGAGAGAAGAAGAGGCGAAGAAAATGGGTGAGGAAGAGGGGAAGAAGATGGGTGAGAAGAGGGTGGGGGGAGAATGAGAAAGGAACAAGGCGAGGAGGACAAGGGGGAAGTTGAGGTGAGGAAGAGAATGGATGAGGAAGAGGGAGAGAAAAAGAGGGGACGATGATGAACTCTAATGGATGGGAAAGAGGAGGAGGAGGAGCATGATATGAGGAGATGGGGAAGAGTGTTAGGAAATAAAGAAGGAGGGTGAAGAAAATGGGGAGGAGGGCTATAAGAAAATGAAGAAGAAAAGGGAAGATGTGGACAGGGGTTAGAAGACGTAGGAACAGGAAGGAAGGATGATGGCGAGGAGGAAGGAGAAGAAGGAAAGATGATGGCGAGGAGGAAAGAGAAGAAGGAAGATGAGTAAAAGTAAAGAAGTGTACAAGGGAAAGCAGACAGCAGCAGACCTATTTATTTATTTGAGACTGCAACAGAGGAGACTTTGACTGTGGTATCTTTTTTGTGAGTCGTTGATAAAGAGTAAAGCAAGAGAGAGAGAGAGGGGGGGGAAGAAGACAGGGAGGATGAGGGGGAAGACAGGTAGGCGAAGGGGGAAGAAGTGGGGTCATAAAGGTGAGAGAGGAGGAGGAGGGAAAAGAAGGGGAGAGGAGAAGATGGAGGGTGGAGAAGGGAGGGGGGAGAGGATGCTGGAACTGCTGAACCATAATGTCCTCTCTCCCCCTTCCCCTCCCCCTTCCCTTCCTCCTCCTCCCCTTCCTTCCCTCCTCCTCCTCCTCCTCTTTGTCTCTGACCCCTCACCTGCCCTCACCTCTCACACACACTTCCTCTCATCCCGTCCCCCCCTCCTCCTCCCCTCTCACCTTTCCTCCCATAACCTTCCCCTCCCCCTCTCATCTCTCTCTCTCTCTCTCTCTCTCTCTCTCTCTCTCTCTCTCTCTCTCTTTCACTTTCCCTACGTTTTTTCCCTCCTGCTTCACTAATTACTCTTGTCTCACCCACTCCCCCCAGCGTTGTCCACAGCACCCCATTTTCTTTTCTCGTTTTCGAAAATTGCAGGGATTCCATTTTTATTTCCCTCTCTCTCTTTTTTTCCTTTTAATGGTGTGGGAAAAGCAGGTATATTTTTTTGGTTAGTTTAAAAAATAGGTAAATAGATAAAAGTAATGAGTAGATGCAGTACTAGTAAAGAGAGAGAGAGAGAGAGAGAGAGAGAGAGAGAGAGACCTGGTTATGTAGATGGATTTGTAGTTGATAAGTGATCATAGATAGATAGATAGGTAGGTAGATAGATAAATAGAGAGACAGACAGATAGATAGGCATAGATAATAAATAGATAGGTAGATAGATTGATAGATAGACTGATAGGGAGAGATAGACAGACATGCAGAAAAAGATAGTGAGATAGAGATGTGTTGGAAATTGTCTCTGTACTGTTATTATGGTTGTTAATGAGATGCATCACCTGTGTGCCACTTAGACTGATGAATGCCATGTCCCCTTGTCGTCACTTACCACTTAACAATATCATACCACTTAACGATACCATACCACTTAACGATACCATACCACTTAACAATACCATACCACTTAACAATACCATACCACTTAATGATACCATACCACTTAACTATACCATACCACTTAACGATACCATACCACTTAACGATACCATACCACTTAACGATACCATACCACTTAACAATACCATACCACTTAACGATACCATACCACTTAATGATACCATACCACTTAACTATACCATACCACTTAACAATACCATACCACTTAACGATACCATACCATTTAACGATACCATACCACTTAACAATACCATACCACTTAACGATACCATACCACTTAATGATACCATACCACTTAACGATACCATACCACTTAACGATACCATACCACTTAACGATACCATACCACTTAACGATTCCATACCATTTGACGATATCGTACCACTTAACGATACCATACCATTTAACGATATCGTACCACTTAATAATACCATACCACTTGACGATACCATACCACTTAACAATACCATACCACTTGACGATACCATACCACTTGATACGATACCACTTAACGATACCATACCACTTAACGATACTAGGACGACTCTGCGGTGCGATTCTCTAAGGTATTTTACGATAGATTTTCTGTTGTAACCGTGATTGTTTAGTAATTGTAGTGGTAGTAGTAACAGTTGTAGTAGTAGTAGTAGTTGTTGTTGTTGTTGTTGTTGCAGCAGCAGTAGTAGTAGTAGTTGTTGTAGTTGTAGTAGTAGTAGGTAGTAGTAGTAGTAGTAGTATTTTTTATTGTATTTTATAGGAAGGGCAAGGAAATGTGGATCACTGAGTCTTCCCACATATCCTGTATATGCTAAAAAAAAAAAAAATCTTAGTTACGGATTTTATCATAGGAAGAACAAGGAAGGGAGAGGGCAAAATTCTCCCCGTCCCTACTTCTTCCTGTAAAATCGATACCTAATTAACGACAGGTAATTGACCGGAAATACGTATAAGAATCCCCCCCTTTTAATTACACGATCGAAAAATAGAATCCACTGACGCTGGTTTAATTTTCTATCTGTCTATCTATCTATCCATCTATCTATCTATCTATTTATTTCGTGGGGGCAATTAACACACTTCCTTAATGATATCCTTTGCATTTAAGTCTTGTTTTCACCTGGCGATTTTCTTCATGGTGGATTTGTCGCACTGAAAGTACTAGTTACAGTCTCCATTAACTTCTTTCTTAATGATAATAATGATAATAATAATAGTAATAATAATAATAATAATAATAATAATAATAATAATAGTAATAATAATAATAATAATACCACGCACTCACTGAAGGGGATTGAATACGTAACCTGCTTCAATTTTGAGGCCCAAATTGAAGGTAAATCCGTCTTAAATTCACCATCCCAATCGAGAAATGAAAACAGAACCCACGGCCTTCAGCAAAACGCCAGAGTCCTCAAAATCAGTCCTCAAGAGCCAAAGTTCAAGGGTGGTTCAAGGTCTCCAATCACCTTGCCACTCTTTGGAAATTATTTTAGAGCCCTAGAGCTTTCATTAGACCCCCAAATTGTCAAAATCGGTCCTCAAAATCGTCTAAAATATCAAAGGCCAATGTTCAAGGGTGGTTCAAGGTCAGATCAGCCTCCATTCACCTTGCCACTCTTTGGAAATTATTGTAGAGCCCCAGAGCTTCAATTAGACTCCGGAATCGTCAAAATCGGTCCTCAAAATTGTCTAAAATCTCAAAGGCCAAAGTTCAAGGGTGCGGTTTGGCCTCCCGACTCATCCTGGAGAATCCGTTACTAAGAACAGTCTCGGCTGGGAACTCCTGGGAGGTTTCGCGCCTTAATGATGCTTCGGTCCTCTCGGGGTAATTATTCTCTTCCCCCTTCCCCACTCCCCCCCCTCAATTTTCCCACCCCCACCCCCTTCTTCCTTCACCTCCCCCGCCTCTCTATCCTTCTTCCCGCGGTCCTTCTTCCTCTTACTCATCCTTTTTTTATATTTTTTTTTGGTCTTTCCCTGGAGTTTTTCGTCTTAATTAATCTTTTCAGTTTGATATATTTTAGTTTTCATACAGCAGTCCTTTTTATTTTGTTTTATTATATATTCGTTTTCTATCTTCGGTTTCCCGGTTTCTTTCCTTCTGTTTCATGGAGTATCGTGCCCTTTTCTCCCCCTGCTATTTCCCTTTCTTTTTCCTTCTTACCAACTCTTCATTTTCCTTTAATTTTCCCCTTCTTTCCTCTCTTCTTCTACTCCCTTCCTTTCTTTCCTCCCCTCCATCCTTTCCTTCCTTCCTTCTTCCCCTCACTTCCTTCCTTGTTCGCCTTCTTCTTCTTTTCTTCCCCTCCTTTCCTCCCTTCTTCTCATTTCTTCTCCCTGTTCCTAGCTCAGTTTGCTTCCCCTTAACTATTCCTTTTCCTTCTGACCATCTCCATGCCTCCATTTCAACCATTTCCTTCTCTCTCTCTCTCTCTCTCTCTTCCCTGCCCTTCTCTTCTCTTCTTTCCCCCTTTTCCCTAACCTTCCACTCCCCTTTTCCTCTCTTCCCTCCCTTTCCCCTCCCTTCTTTCCCTCTCTTCCCTCCCGTTCCTCTCCCTTCCCTCCCTTCTTTCTCTCATTCCCTACCCATTCCCTTCCTTCTTCCCCTCTCTTCACTACCCTTCCGCTCCCTTTCTTCCCTCTTTTCTCTAACCTTTCCCTCCCTTCTTTCCCTGTCTTCCCTACCCTTCCCCTCCCTTTTTTCCCTCTTTTCCCTACCCTTCCCCTCCCTTTTTTCCCTCACTTCCCAACCCTTCCCCTCCCTTCCCTCTTTTCTCTAACCTTCCCCTCCCTTCTTTCTCTCATTCCCTATCCTTTCCCTCCCTCCTTCCCTACCCTTCCTCTCCCTTCTTTCTCTTCCCTACCCTTCCCCTCCCTTGTTTCCCTCTTTTCCCTACCCTTCCCCTCCCTTCTTTCCCTCTCTTCCCTACCCTTCACCTCCCTTCCTTCTCCCAGCCGAACCACCACCATCTCACACACAGCAAAAAAAAAAAAAAAAAAAAAAAAAAGAGAAAGGAAAAAAAAAAAGAAATGGTGGTTGCTGGTTAGTGGAAATGGTTGTTGCTTGTGTGGTGGTCAGAATGGTGGTAGTTTTTGTGGTAGGACTTTTTTCTCGTCTTGTGGTTGCTGGTGGTTGAGATGGAGGCAGTTGTGGTTGTGATGGAAAGGGAGATGGTGGTAAGGAGAGAGGGATGGTTCAGTGAGGAGAGGAGAGGAATAAAGAGAAGATGGAGAAGGGAGAGTAAGAAGTGGATGAAAGGTGAGAGAGAGAGAGAGAGAGAGGGAGGGAGGGAGGGAGGGGGGGGAGAGGAAGTGGAGAGATGAATGAGCACAAGAAAGAAAAAGGAATAAGTGTTACGAAACGAAAAAATAGAGGGAGAAAGAGAGAGAGGAGGAGGGAAGGGAGGAAGAAGGAAAGACGAGGGGGAGGTAAAGAGAGAGAGAAAGAGAGAGAGAGAGAGAGAGAAACGGAGGGATGGAGGGAACGTCTTAAGTGGGAAATAATCAGGATAAGGAGAGAGAAAAAATAGATTGATGGGGGAGGGAGGTTTGAGGGTAAGATGGAGGGAAGGGAGGGAGGGAGAGATAATTAGGAGGGAGAGAAGGTAAGGAGTCTGTGAGAGGGAGGAAGGGCAAAGGTCTCACTCTTTCTCATATTTCTCTCCCTACCTGCCTCCTCCCTCCCACCCTCCCTCCCTCACCACCATTTCCTGTACATTACCACAGATTTTCCTCAGCTTCACCTCCGCCCTCTTCCCTCCCTCTCTTCCTCTCCCTCCTCACCCCCTCCTTCTTTCAGCCTAACATTCCCTCCCTTCCCCTCACCCCTCCTCCCGTCTTTCCGTCCTTCCTCCCTCCTTTCCATCCTAAGCTCCCAGTCCTTCACCTTGCTTCCATCCTATCCCTTCTCCTCAAGTCCGCTTTTGACTCCTTACCTCCCTCCCTCCATCCTTTCCATCCAAAATTCTCTCCTTTCCTTCCCCACCCTGCTGTCCTGCCTTCCCCCTTTCCCCTTTCTTTTCATCTTCCACAGCCATTCTCCTTTTCCATCACAAACTCCCTTCTAGATCCCATCTTTCCTTCCCTTCCTTTTTCCTTCACTTCCTTCATATTCTCTTTTCCACACTTCCGTTGCTGGAGTGGGACGCCTTCATGTGGTGGCACCGGTACAGCCAGGCGGGTCCACTGCCTGATTATACAAACGTCCCTCGGCTCGCTCCCAATCCCCTTAAGGAAGAAGATGGACTGCAGTGTGAAGGCAACCTTAACCTGCAGTCCACTGGGTTCGCATCTTAAGTGAATCTGGGGCTGCAACAACAACAACAACAACAACAACAACAACAACTACTACTACTACTACTACTACTACTACTACTACTACTACTACTACTACTACTGTTCCCATATTTTCCCTTTTCCTTTCTCCCCCCCCCTCCCCTTTTCCGTCTTAAATCGTCTTTCGCCCTGTCCCTCCCTTCCTTCCATCCTGCTTTCCCTTCGTTCTGCTTTCTCGCCTTCATTCCATCGCACATCCTTTCAAGTCCTTTTCCCCTTACCTCAATTCTCATGTATTAATTCGTTTCCCCTCGGCACCCTTCTCACTCATCCCCTGATTTTCCTTCTTTCCCTTTTCATTACCTTTACCTCCCAAAGATCTCTCTCCAATGTTATTCCATTTCCTCTTTTCTATCTTTCCATCCCAGACTCCTTGACCTTTCTTTCTCCCCAACTCCCTCCCTTTCTATATATCCCCCCCCCCCTCCTTCTTTCCCTGTTTTTCCCTCTTCCTCACTCCACATTCCGTTCCCTTTTCCTTTAGATATCTTTTTCCTTTAAATTCCTTTGTCCATTTTGTGCTTTCCATTTCATACTGTCTTTCTCTTCCACTCCCCCTTTTTGTTTTTAGTCTTGTTTTTCTCCCTGCTTTATTCATTTTTATCCGATCTCCCTTACTTACTTCTCCCTCTTCTCACCCTCCCTCACCTTCCATCTCCCTTTCTTTCTCTCCCTCACCTTCTTACCTGCATTTAATTCCTCGTTTTCCTAATTTTTGTCTCCTTTCCATCTTCCTCTCCTCAACACTTCCTTCTTCCTTCCGCACCTCACCCTTTTATTTCCTTCTTAATCTTTTTCATTGCTCCTTTACTCCCCTACCTTCATTCTTACCTCCCTTTTTCTCCATCTCCAGGCTTATCCTTTCTCATCTTTCCCTGTTTCTCCCTTCTCTCCCGCGTCTCTCCCCGTTCCCTTCTTAGTTACCTGTCCTGCTGTCTTTACCCCGCCCCCTTTCCTCCCTCTCTTCACCTCAGTCTTTTACATTTGATATATATTTGTCTTATTTTTCCATTCCTTTTCTGAAACATTTGTGTCCTTGCTCCTTCATTAGCTTCCTTTCCGTTTGTCATCGTTTTTCCCATTTTTTCACTTCCCCTCGTCAAACACACACACACACACACACACACACACACACACACACACACACACACACACACACACATTGTATATATATATATATATATATATATATATATATTCACCTCCTCTCACTTTTTTGTCAGTTCCTACAGCAGGGATTGGTGAATGGAAGGCGGATCCCCTAATGTAATGTTCTTTTCTTGTTCTCACACATTACACATCGTGGTTACAGCCAACATAAGCACCACCTGGCCTCTTGCAAGGTACTATCATTTATACCGCTTTGTATTCTCTGCCTTCATTCTCTCCTCTCTCCTCTTCCTCCGTCCTCTCTTTATCCTTCTTTTTGCTTCCTTTTCTTTCCCACTTCCCTTCTCTTTTTATCCGGCCCTCCCCCCTAACCCCGCACCTGGTCACGGAGACAGGTATTATGGTGGGCGGCGGGGTCAAGAAAGGGGCACAGGTGAGGGGGAGGGGGAGGAGAGGGCAAGAAGAGAGAGAGAGAGAGGGCAAGCCGGGGGCGAGGGATCTTCTCATCTGGTGGAAATTGAGTGGGAAGATTCTCAGATGCTCCGCCGAGGTGACCTCCCTAACCCCCCTCCCCCCACCTTCCTTCCCCCTCCCCTGCCTCCCTCCCCCCACTTCCTTCCCCACTCTTCCTCCTCTTCTTCTCTTTCTCCTCCTCCTTCTCCTTTTTGGTGTTGTTAGTTGTTACTGAGTTACTTTTTGTTTTTGTTGTTGTTGTTGTGGTGGTGGTGGTGGTTATGCCTGAGTAATCTGTTATATCCTTATTAGTGTTGTTGTTGTTGTTGTTGTTCCAGGTTACCTGATGTTGCTGTGCCTGAGTTTTCTGATATGTTGCTGTTGTTGTTGTTGCTGCTCGTTTTGTTGTCGTAGTTGTTGTTTCTTTTGTTGTTGTTGGTGGTGTGCCCAAGTTGCCTGATATGTTGTTGTTGTTGTTTGTACTTTTGTTTATTGCATCAGTGGTCTATTGTTTCGTCACCCTCAGGGGCGGCCAAACATAGTGCTTGTCCATAACTCACTATGAGTTACACTACTTTCTTGATGAATGGAGTCGGGGCCGTATGGAAGAAATGTTAGAAAAACGAAACTCTGCTTAATGGTACACCTCCCACCGGGCCAGGTTTCAGGCAGGCTTGGACTAGCTGAGACCCCCTAGGCCGTCCCCAACGGGGGCGGCGCCCCTCGAATGTCCCACCCCAAACCATTAGGCACGGCCATTTTTTTTTTTTTTTTTTTTTTTTTTTTTTAAAACTAGGAACACTAATTTTTGCACACTGGTAGAGCTTCACTCGCGCCAGGTTATAAGTTTAGTGGAACTCCCGAGGGCCGCCCCCCACAGGAGGTGATCTTGGACAAAGTAGCTATACAAGGCCAAAGTTTGTAACCAAAGAGCATGGCACTGTGCATATTGGTAGATGTTCACCCGGGCTATGTCTTGGGAGGGGGGGAACCACCAAGGGTCGTCCCTCACCAGGGAGTGGAGGTCCCTGGGAGTCCCGGCAGTCATTATGAACTGACAGTTTTTAAAGTCTAGGGACACAAGCTTTGTATATTGGTAGACGTTTACTCCGGCCACGTTTTAGGCAGAGTGGGACCCCTGATGACCATCCCCTACAGACGGGGGTGGGTGGATAAGAGGCCCTTTCAGGGGAGACAGCTCCATAGTTATTACCTAAGAATATGAAACTTTGCACAAGGATAAATCTTTACTTCGGCCAAGATTTAGGCAGGATGAAACCGCTGAAGACCACCCCCCACCCGTGGGGAGGGGAGTCGGACCCCGCCGGTCTTGTCAAAGTAAATATGCACTGTCATTGTTTTAAACCCAGGAACTCGAAATTTTGCATGCTGGTAGACGTTCATCCAGACCACGTTATAGGTAGGATGGGACCCCCGATAGCCACCCTACACGGGGGGGGGGGTTGCCCCCAAAGAAGACAACGCCATAGTTTTTTACGTAAGACACGCGAAATTATGCACAGTAGTAGACCTTCACACGGACCAGAGTTAATAGAAGGTGTGACCCTTTGGCTTTGCCTCCTCACCTCGCCCGTAAATAGTTGTTTCTTTCCCCTGTCGATATTGTAAGAGTGTGGTTATCAAAGGTGTCTCTTGTCTTGTTATTTTATCCAGGAGGTCTTAATTTCTTGTTGATGTTGTTGTTGTTATCGTCGTCATCGTCGTCGTCGTTGTTATTATTGTTAGGGAGGAGGAGAGTGAGAGGAAGAGAGCATGAGAGGGAAGGAGTGGAAGAAAGAAAGTTACGGAGGGAGAGGGAAAAAGTGAGGGAGTGAGTTGGAGGAAATCCTTACAACCCCCACCCCCACCACTGCCACCAGGCACATCTGAAACGTGAACCCAGTGGACTGCAGGTTTTTTTTTTCCTGCAGTCCGCCATCCTCCGACAAGAAAGTACTTTAAGGATGTTTGTCTAATCAGGCAGTTGAGCAACCTTGCTTTATCGTTGCCATCACATGAAGGCATCCCTCGCAAGCACCATCATGAAAGAAAACTCGCGTTTTGGCACTTAAGATAATGTTGGCGAGGAAATAAAGTTATAAAGGCAAATAGAACGGTGTGCAGTGTGTATATAAATTTAGCAGGTGGTAATGGCTGAATCTCGTTGTAAAACAGTAATGAACTTAGAACTGGAGAGTAACTAAAGAGTTCTTATCCAATAGTAAGTTTTTATTGATGATCCTGCATAGCTGTCCATCGTACAGCGCATTCCTTTTATACACCTATGTTAAAAACTCTGCTGAAGATGACAGACGAGACACCGCATAAAAAGGTGACTTGAGGGATAACCTTTTCGTCCTTCACTGTACACAGACAGATGATGATGATGATGATGGTGCTGTACCCTAGGTTCACCTGGACATGAACTCTGTGGGCTACAGGATGAAGTTGTCCTTCACCTGCAGTTAACCATTCTCCTATTCGGGGGACGGAGGGAGCTGAGGGACATATGTATACCCGGGCAGCGGTCGTCTCTCTCGAGTGCGGGCAGATACTGTAGATAAACATACTGATAAACCAAAGTGTGTTTACATATATATATACCCCTGTATATATATATATATATATATATATATATATATATATATATATATATATATATATATATATATATATATATATATATATATTCATACATACAGTGTACCGTATATTAGAAGTGTTCAGTTCATGCCCTTAATAAGGTCTCTTCTCTCACTTTCTGCAGGTGGGGTGCATGTGAGCAGGACAGTGGCCACACAGCAGGTAAGGAAGGGAGGTAGAAGAGGTGGGGAAAGGGGAAGAGTCTGGAGATGAGGGTTTGGTGAAGGGTGAGATGGGAAGAACAGTGACTGGTGAACCGGTGTGGATATGGTTGGAGTGAGGAGGAAGGAGGGTGAACGTAAGGGGGACTGAAGAAAGGGAGGGAAGGAGGAAGTTTAAGTAGGAGAGGTGTGGATATGGTGGAGGTGAAGGATGATAGGTTGGGGGAGAAGAGTAGGAGAGTTTTCTGGCGGTGAAGGAATGGAACTGGTAACTGGAGGAGAGAAGAGAAAAAAGAAGTAATCGTATGTCGTGAGAGGAGATGAGGATATGGCGGGTGTAAGTAAGGTGCGGAGGGGAGGAGGGAAATTGGGGTGGGGCAGGGGAGGGGAAGGGAGGGGAGCGTTCAGAGATGTGGATGTGGTGGGTGGGGGGGTGGCTGAGGGGATGGGGGGGTAGGACAGTGAGTGGCAGAGGTTACCTGGGCGGGGGAGGCGAGGTGGCACCGAGATCAGGGGTCAAGGGTCAGAGGGGCCTCAGTGATCTCCTCTCACGTGCTTCCTTCCCCCCATCACACCCCCCTCCAGCTTCCTCACCCCCACCCCCGCTTCAGGAGGTGCGTCGTGCCTTGTCTGGTGGTTTAATACAATTCCCAGACTCATGATTTTATCGAGTGTAAAGATTATGCCGAAAATTTTCCAGTGGGTGAACATCCTTGCGGGTCTGTGTTGAATTTTGGCAGTTTTTTTTTTTTTTTACTGAATTGTTCCCGTCTCACTGCTGCTCCACTCTTGAACAAACACACAATTACTGTGCAAGTATTTTGATATCACAGTCCTTTGTATTGTCGAAATGGAAGAAATATATTTAGGTTTGGAAAAGTTCGTGTTTGAGAATATACAGTTTCTTTTCATTAGGCAACTTTTCCAAATTTGGCTATATAGTTTTCTTCCACACACGACTACACTTTGCTTGAACTTGGCCTGAAATCGTTATCTCTTCCTCTTGAGTGCTGGGTTGTGGCATGATTTTAACCTTAAGATATGTTATGAACCACGAATAATTGCAGTAGGAAGGATCTGAAGCCGTAGTATTGTCTTCCGCCATTGAACCAGGAGAAATAACAGCTAAAGGGCAAAAATCGCCAATTTAAAGAGGAGAAAGGGAAGTAAAGGGAGGTAAATATTCTGTACAGTCCCACAGGTAAAAAAGGTTGATTGCCCTACAGGTGAAATAACAAGATACCTTTATACATAGGGTCGCATTTAGGACAGAGAAGGAAGCCCGTTTGTAATATTCAGGAATCAGTTTTTATACTAACTGATAATGGGTAAACGATTTGCGATTTGATATAAGTCGCCAACCACTTTCATGTATTTTTTTTTTTTTTTTTTTTTTTTTGTGTCTTTAAGCAGCTTGCCACTGTGTGTGTGTGTTTTTTTTTAAGATAATAAATCGTATCACAAATGCAGCCCCACGCGCTAGGGGAGAGAGAGAAAGAGAGAGAGAGAGAAGGGGGGGGAACTATTTTTCCTCGTCCCATACCTGGCTTATCCTTATCCCCGTCCGATTGACCCGCCCACTGGAGCGCTTGTCCCACTAATCCACCATAGGACACTTGTTTTGAACCGGATTAGCAGGCAGCTCTAAATGACCCTGGAAGAATTACACCCCCTCACACACACGAGGATTAGGACCGAAGCGAGTGAGAGAGAGAGAGAGAGAGAGACTGAAGTACTGAGATGGTTAGAGGGGGGATGTAATTTAAAAAGATTGAAATGGAATTCGAGGAAAGAAATGTGTGGTCTCAGGGATAAGGAACTGAATAGTGAGGCTGCCAGAGATCGAGCAGCGTGGAAAGCCGCCATTAAGTCACCAAGGCCGACGCATACAAGCATAATGGAACCTCAAGCGATACAGTACGATACGAAGAAAAGAGGAGATCTTAAGGAAGGAAGAGAAGGAGGGATAGGAGGGAGGATAAGGAAGAGAAGGAGGGATAGGAGGGAGGAAAAGGAAGGAAGAGAAGGAGGGATAGGAGGGAGGATAAGGAAGAGAAGGAGGGATAGGAGGGAGGAAAAATAAGGATAATGCACGAAGAGGAGGAGGAGGAGGAGGGTTTAGGGGAGAGGAGAAGAAGGGAGAGCAGCTGAAGGGAAGGGAAGAGTAATTCGTGTAAAATAGGAGGAAATACTGTCTGAAGAAAGGAAGAAACGTAGGGTAAACACACACACACACACACACACACACACACACACACACACACACACACACACACACACACACACACACACACACACAGCAAATTTTGTGAGATAGAAAATAAAATGTGCTGAGAAAGTGACGTTCCTATAATTATCAGGACGAAGAAACTAACCCTCTACCCCCTGTCCTAACTAGATTATTATTTTTTTTTTCCTAGGAGGAAGTAGAGACACATGGGAGGATTCTGAACTTTGCCTTCGTTGTCTGTCCTGGGAAAGAGATTCGTAGTTCAAATAGGGGATGGACTGTCAGTTTATGTGTATTATTATTATCTTTATTATAGTGTTATTCTTATTCTTATTCATATTGTTATTATTATTGTTATTATTTTTATGATTACTGTTGCTGTTATTATTATTATTATTTTCTCATCGTCATTATTATTATTATTATTATTGTTATTATTATTATTATTATTATTATTATTATTATTATTATTATTGTTATTATTATTATTATTATTATTATTATTATTGTTATTATTATTATTGACGTCCTTTTCCTCTTGTTTTTGCTGTAACCACGAAATATCTGCTAATATCTGGCCGAATGAGAGCGTGGAGAATTGGAGGAGAGAGGAGGTGGCGAGGGTGGGAGGATGGAGAGATGGAGCAGATGAGAGGAGGACGAAGGGGAGGGGAGGAAAGGAGGTGGGGCAGAATGAGGAGGAGGAAGAAGAGGAGGAGGAGGAGGAGGGAGAAGAAAAAGAGGAGGGGGAGCAGGAGTTGAAGAGGAGGAGGAGAAAGAGGGAGAGCAGGAGTTGCAGAGGAAGCGAAGCAGGAGGAAAGAGAGGAACCTGAAAGTAGAGGAGGAGGAGCAGGAGCAGGAGCAGGTGGAGGAAGAACAGGAACTTGAGAGTAGAAGAGATGGAGAAAGAAAAAAATTGGAGGAAGAGGGGCTTGAAAACAGACAGCGATAAAAATGAAGAATTCAACAAGAAGAGGAGAAGTAAGAGGAGGTTGTAAGGGCAGGGGATCGGGAGGTCTTGGTGGAAGATTAGGAAAGTGAAAAAGATAGTAAGAACTTGGAAAGAAGATTAAAAAGGAAAAAGTCAAGAGATGAGTGAAAAAGAATGAGTTGAAGGAATTTAAAAAAAAGAGAGAGAGAGAGAGATCAGGAGATCAGTAGGAGAAAAAAGAAAAGAATGTTAAAGAAGAAAAGTTAAAGAAGTAAAAAAGAAGGAAGAATTCAATAGATAGAGACTAAGAATAAGTTAAAATTATGTAAAAGAAGAAAAAATTAAGTTAAGGCGAAAAAGAAAGGCGTTCAAGATAAGATGAAGAAGAGGAGGAGGGGGAGGAGGAGGAGGAGGAGGAGATCAAGAGAAGATGAAGAAAAAGAGGAGAGGGGAGGAGCATGTTTTTTATAGGAGGATGTAGAGGTCTTGGAGGGAGGAGGAGGAGGAGAGGAACGTGGAGAGGAAGACAAGGAGAGCATATTGATAAAGGAAGAAGGACAAGGGTATTGTGAGAGGGAGCGTAGGGATCAGGATGTCGCAGGGAGGAAGAAGAGGAGGGAGGAAAAGTGGAGGAGGAGGAAGAGGAAGGAAAGAGGAGATGGAAGGAGAAAAAGAGGAGGAAGAGGGAGGAGAAGAGGACGAACTGAAGAGAAATATCGGAAGTATCGTGATAGAAGAAGATGAAGAAGAGATGAAGTGGAAGAATAAGAGAAAAGTCGTCTCAGGAGAAAGAGGAGGTGGAGGAGAAGAAGGAGGAAGAGATGAAGAGGAAGAAAAAAATTGTCGTGGCAGGAGGAAAGTAAGCAATAGGAGAATATAGGTGGAGAGGAAGATAAATGCGAGACAGGAAGAAGAAGAAGAGGGAGGAGGAGGAGGAAGACGCTGAGGAGAAAGATGAGAATTGCCGTGAAAGGAGGAGGAGGAGGAAGAAGAAGAAAGAAGAAGAAGGTGATAAGGAGAAGTATTTTGGAAGGAGGAAGAACTAAATGATGACTGAGGAAGATGGTGACAGAAAGAATAGAAGGACCACCACTGATACCGTAAATCCCATCAATCCCAGGACGTCGTCTGCACTGTTCTTGCCATTTCCAGACGGTTGTAATTAACTCTGGAAAATCTTAAGTACTGGAGGGATTGGTGAAGGCTGTATCTTACTCCTACAGCCTTTCTTAAGCTGAATAAAATCGTCTGAAGGTAGTAAAAGTGAAGTAAAAAAATGGCCGTCTGGGTGAAGTGGTTATGGGAGGAGAAGAGGAACAGGGTAGGAAGAGAAGAGGAGAAAGAGAACTGAAATAGAAGAAAGGCATGAGAGGAAGAGGAGGCCATTAAGAGGAAGGGAAATACTTTGTCGGAATGGAAAGGTTAAGGAAGAAAAAGAGAAGAAATGAAGACAGGAAGATGAAAAACAGAGGAGGACTCAAATATAACTTAAAAGAGAGGAAGGTAGGATGGGGAAGGAAGGGAAGGGGGAAGATGAGAGGCTGGGGAAGGAGGGAGGGAGAGAGAGAGAGAGAGACGGAGATGACGATGGGGGAGGGGGGAAGGGGGGAAGACACTGCATGGAGCAAAACAGTCTTTCCTCTCACGCCTTAGCCTCTTCCTGCCTTTATCCTTCTGTGTGTGTGTGTGTGTGTGTGTGTGTGTGTGTGTGTGTGTGTGTGTGTGTGTGTGTGTGTGTGTGTGTGTGTGGAGGGGTGAGGGGTGAGGGCGTGAGGTGAGGCGGGGGCAACACAGACCACAGGAAGTTGTAGGTGAATGGGTGTTTTTTTTTTTTTCCTTGCCTCGCTCCCTCCTTCTTCCTCAAATCAACAGCATCCAACGAGCTGCTGTTGCGATGTGTGTGTGTGTGTGTGTGTGTGTGTGTGTGAGAGAGAGAGAGAGAGAGAGATGGGGGAAGGATGAATGACAAGATATATATAGAAAGAGACAGGGAGATTGATAAAGTAGATATAAAGGCAAGAAAATATAATTAGATAGATAGACAGAAAGATGCCAGAGAGACAGACAGACAGACAAAGGGGACACAAGGAAGGAGAGAGGAATATAAGACAGAAGAGAGAAAGATAAATAGTGAGGAAGGAATAAAAATGGGGAGGGAGAGAAGAAAATAAGAGGAAGGAAAATGAGGAAAGGAAGAAAGAGGTAAAGAGAAATGGGTGAATGAGGAGAAGCAAGAGTAAGGAAGAGTAAAGGGAGAGAAAAAGAAGAGTAAAGGGAGAGAAAAAGAAGAGTAAAGGGAGAGAAGAAGAGCAAAGGGAGAAAAAAAAAAGAAGAGTAAAGGGAGACAAAAAAACAAGAGTGAAGGGAGAGAAAAAGAAGAGTAAGGAGAGAAAAAAAGAGTAAAGGGAGAGAAAAATAGAAGAGTAAAGGGAGAGAAAAAAAAGAGTAAAGGGAGAGAGAAAAAATAATGAAGGGAGGAAATGAGAAGGAAAGATGAGAGAGAGAGAGAGAGAGAGAGAATAATGATGCGCTAGGAAGGAGGTAGAAGATGGAGGGGGGGAGGAGGTACGAGACTGGGGGATGGGGGAGAGGTAGACCAGGATGCAGGTAAGTAGGAAGGGAAGACGGGATTTTGACAGGGAGGAAGGGAGGGAGAAGAGAGGGAGAAAGGGGGTACGTGATAGAGAATGAGAGAAAGAAGGAAGATAAGAAAAGTAGTAAGACGTAGTTAATACAGGGGGAAGCAGGCAAGAAAGTAGGAAGAAGAAAAAATAGGAGACGAAGAAAAGGGTCTTAGTTTTTGCCCGTCGACCGTACGAGGACGATTATTTCAGACATTTACTTTCCCTCTGCCCCAGTCACCCCTAGAACACGACCCGCAACCGTCGAGTTTACAATCTAGGTCCCCAACTGTAATATAGGGTGGACAGATACAAGGGGGAAACGAACTTTGTCCAGTAATCTAACCGGCCTGAAATGGAACTCGAGTCCTTGTATTTGCGAACCGAATGTGCTAACCAACGCACTTCAGACTCCCCCAGGGAATGATGTAAGGAAGAAAAAAAGACAAGAAGAAGAGAAGAA
The DNA here is from genome assembly GCF_032717465.1 of Coenobita brevimanus. Taxonomy (NCBI): domain Eukaryota; kingdom Metazoa; phylum Arthropoda; class Malacostraca; order Decapoda; family Coenobitidae; genus Coenobita; species Coenobita brevimanus. The sequence goes on from NC_137050.1 coordinate 27,049,322, forward strand.
AGGCGAGACTGAATATTGGAAATTGAAGAAGGTTAAGAGACTGAGAGACTGCAAGAGAAAATAAGAGAAAAACAGAGAGATGGGAGAAAACTGAGAAGGAGGGAAGCAAAGAAAAAGGAAAGAAGTTATAGAACAAAAGGAATATATGCAGAGGAATTAGGAAGGTTTAGCGGAAAGGAGTAGGGGAGGCGAGTGTCACTGGAGGGAGACAAGGATGAAGGAAGAAAAGGGGGAAGGTGGAAGGAGTGATGACAGGGAGATTAAGTTAAGAGAAGCGAAGAAAGACGAGAGAGCAGGAGAAATGAAATGAGGTAATTGAGGGAGGTAAAAAGTAGATAAAAATACGGAAGAGAGAGAGAGAGAGAGAGTAGATAAAAATACGGAAGAGAGAGAGAGAGAGAGAATAGCGATAGAACTGTGTAGGAAGAGAACTGAAGGTCAAAGCTGATAGAAGGAAGGGTGGAGGGAAGGAAGGGAAGGGGTGTGAAGGACAGGAGGGAGGGGAAAGGCAAGGAGGGAAAAGGAGGTAGGAAGGGAGGGAGGGAAAGAAAGGAAGGAGTTTGAAGGACAGGACGGAGGAGGGAAAGTAGGAAGAGAAGGAGAGAGGATTGTAAAGAAAAGGAAAGAAGGGAGGGAAGGAAGAGGGGAAATAAGGGAAGGGAAGTTAGAGAGGGAGGTGAGAAGGAAGGAAGAGAGAAGGTAAGGAAGGAGAAGGAAACGCAAAGAAGGTAAGGAGGAAGTGTTGCTTTAGGAAGAAAAGTAGAGATGGAGGATGAATTATAGGAAAGAATATTAGAAGGGAGGGAGGGAGGAACAGAAAAAGGAAGGAGGGAACGTAGAGAGTGTAAAAAGGAAGAGTGGATGATGGGGAGAAAAGGGAAGGATAAAAGGGAGGGAGGGAGGGAGGAAAGAGGAGAGAAAACAAGAGGTAAGGAGGGAGGAAAAAGGAGATGGAAAGAATGAAAATAAAGGAATATAGACGTCGATGGGGACAGCTTTGGAGGGGATAAGTGTAGAGGGACAGGAACAGGTGTGCAAGGACAGGGACTGGTGTGGAGGGACAGGTGCAGGTGTGGAGGGACAGGTACAGGTGTGGAAGGACAGGTACAATTGTGGAGGGACAGGTACAGGTGTGCAAGGACAGGTACGGGTGTGGAGGGACAGGTACAGGTGAGGAGGGACAGATACATGTGTGGAAGGACAAGTAAGGTGTGGTAAGACAGGTACGTGTGTGGAGGAGCAGGTATGGGTATAGAGGGACAGGAACTGGTATGGAGGGACAGGGACAGGTATGGAAGGACGGGTACAGGTATGGAAGGACAGGTAAGTTGTGGAGGGACGAATACAGGTGTGGAAGGACTCGTACAGGTGTGGAGGGACAGGAACAGATGTGGAAGGACAAGTACAGATGTGAAGGGATAGGTACAGGTGTGAAGGATGGGACAAACTGAGGAAGGAACAGACGTAGAGAGAACAGGTGTAAACTTAATTAAGCACTGTCACAATCAAAAGTTGGCCGACACTTCCCTGTAGCTGTCATGATGTTAGGTGTTAGACTGAAAACAAACATCCTATCCGCACCCGCCCCTGCAGTATTCTAATCCATCCATCATCCAATCCTATGTTGCCCCATGGGGAGCGTAGGAGCCCGGGGTTAGGTAAGTTGGTCCTGACATTCAAGATAAGAGTGACCAGCCTCACTCATCCCTGAATGGCATTACATGAGCAGTAAACCCTAACCACCCCTTGGATATAAACCTTCACTGGCTCAATCCGACTGGAGCGCCATAATTACCCACTAAACCACCAGGCGCCAAAATTTAGTTATATGGTTACCACCCAGCACACTAAAAGGTTTCCTGGTGTACAGGAAACCATTTGGCTTGTCACTCAGTGTAGAGTCACCCACTGGCAGAACGAAGAGGAAAGAATGAAGGAAAGAAAGACAGAAGAGGGAGTGTAAAGTCACCCGTAGGCAGAAGGACGAGGAAAGAATGAGGGAAAGACAGAAGAGGATGGAAGGAAAGAAGGATGAAGGAGAGGAAAGGGCAGACACCTGAGAGCAGAATTACATCAAGTATTCTAATTATTCTTATTATTTGACCAAAATGACACCCTTTTGGCTCACAGGCCGTCCCAGTACAGCTATCTTACCCCTCTGTGTGCACCCAACTAGTACCTTGCGTTGTATATTACTGGGTATGTATGTGTGTATGTATGTGTATGTATGTATGTTTGTAATGTTTGTCCCGCCCTTCTGTCATGTACACGAATAATCGGACACGACGCATGTGCGCAGTCAAGTATGGCCCTTTTACCCTAACCTGTTCCAGATATTTTTTCTTTTTGCAGCCTATTTCATGTAGGTAAGTGGCAGAATAAGACTGTAAATCTTTCTCCTGTTCATTACACCCTTTTATCACTATCATTACTGTTAGGCTCTTGTTACAAATCAGAAATCAAGGTGGAGATTTGATAATTTTTGACCAGGTTGGAGTAAAAAGGGTATAGTACTCTTGTATTGCGTATACTGTATACTGTATGTATGCGTGTATGTAAGTTTGTATGTCTGTGTGTATGCACGTATGGTTTTGCTTTACCATATGTGTCATATTTACGGCTAATCAGGCACGACGCAGACACGCGGTCCGCCCTTATGCCAACATTGTGTATTTCTGTTAGTGTATGTATGTATATATGTATGCATGCATGTATGTATGTATGTATGTATACCCCATTCCTCAGCACACTTCTTATAAGGCGTGAATCCCATCCTTCAACACGGTACAGGGTCCTAGGCAGTGAATGAATGAATGAGTTACACTATTAAAAACGTACACATCATAATTTGCTGCCCATCTCAGTGCGGCAAAAGTAAATAAATAAATATATAATAAAATAAATGCATGTGAGATAGACAACAATACGAGGCCCACAAAAGGGAAGTATAAGGCAGGAAACTCATGGCACTCGAGGAAGAATGAGAATTGTTGGTAAATATAATGTTGTCAGGGGGCTGTTGGCGGATGATTGCTCGTGGTAGTACAGGTGTGATGGCACAGGTGGACGAGGGAGCACCTGTTCAAAGTGAGTCAGTGAGGAAGTAACGTGTAGGAAGGGACAGGTGTAGAAGGGAACAGGTGATGACAGGTAGAAGGGACAGGTTTAAACAGGGACAGGTGATGACAGGTAGAAGGGACAGGTGATGACAGGTAGAAGGGACAGGTGATGACAGGTAGAAGGGACAGGTGATTACAGGTAGAAGGGACAGGTGATTACAGGTAGAAGGGGCAGGTATAGACAGGGACAGGTGGTGATGACAGGTAGAAGGGACAGGTGTAGACAGGGACAGGTGATGACAGGTAGAGGAGAGGACATCTGATAAACACAGAGACGAGACCCGTTTTAAGAATAAGGAAGCTACAGGTGAAAAAAAAAAAAAAAAAAGGTGTGGAAGAAGAGGTTGTGCTTACCTATTCTGAGAGACTGTACCCTTTAAGCTCAAGAACATAAATATTTTTCTTTTTATTCTTTCAACCTCCAGGCGAAGAGATTTATTGTGGTAAAGGGATTAATGAAGGCTGCATCTGAGCCCTCTAGTTCGACGTCTCTCAGGCTAAATGAAATCGACTGAAGGAAGTACATTGAAATACAAAATATATTATCCGAGGGACGTGGTAAGAGATGTGGATGAAAGGAATATGAATAAGCATTTGGAGAGACTGAAAGGTATAGATGGGTAGAATGTTATCACGTATGAGAAAAACCAGAAGATTTTGAAGGAAGAATGTGATTTGAGAGAGAGAGAGAGAGAGAGAGAGAGAGAGAGAGAGAGAGAGAGAGAGAGAGAGAAAGAGAGACTTGTAAAGGTATAGACGGAAAGAATGTTATTTTGTAGCAGGGAGGTTGAATGATGGTACGGGAAGGAATGTGGCTGTGTATTAGGAGAGACTGAATGGTAGTGAAGGAAAGAACTCGATATAACCCGTTGAATCAGAAGACATCTCTGTTGTTACTTCCACCAGACGTTTGTATTCAGGTTACTCAGATGATAAATGTTCCATAAACTGAGTAAGTAAAGTGTTTAGGGACAGCAAGAAATAATAAAAGAAAAAATACATCTCACAAGGAGGTTATATAGTAAAGAGACTAACGAATAATTCTTGAAAGTTAATTTTAAGAAGTAGGAGAAAGTGATGCTAGAAATAATAGTTGATACGTTTTGTGTTTGATGAAGGGAACTGTTTCTCCCTCGACTGACTTTGAAGTTTAGGGAAGGATATGCAGTGCCAAGGTCTAGATAGCGGTGGTGTCTGGCGTACAAAATAGACAGGTAACCAGGTGTGAATTCCCAGGTAAGCCTATTTACACCAATTAACTCACCTGTCCTTACCTGAGCTGGCATTTGTGACCTCGTCTTCAGTACAGTTTCAGTTCTTTCCTCTGTGTGATGTAATATTGTGATGTTGCATTATTTATTTTGGTCTGACAAATTACTGTATATTTTATTTTTATTCCCTGTAATTTTTCAAGTGGAGTAGCTTTTTTTTTTCTGTTTTCTTCTTCTTTTTTTTTTTGCACAGTGATTTCAATTATTTTTTTTCTGCCTGTTTCGGCTTGAGGGTGTGTTGGATTTTTTTTTTTTTTACCTCTTCCATCCGATGTCAGATTTTTTTTTACATTTAATTGTTGCTGACTCCAGGGTATTTTATGAACTTTGGCAGCGACTTACGAACTATAAGGATTATATATGTAGTCTCCATCAACACCTTCACTACCAGACGTCTCCCGTGAGTTAAAATAAAATCGTCAGGTAGTAATGTGATTATAATTAAAGGTACGTCATCGGATTGAAGGGGTTTATAGGACATTTTATCGATGGTCATTATCTTGCTGTGTAATTAATTGCATTGTATGAATTATTTGTGTGTGTGTGTGTGTGTGTGTGTGTGTGTGTGTGTGTGTGTGTGTGTGTGTGTGTGTGTGTGTGTGTGTGTGTCCTTCCATCCCAGGTATTTCCTCCTTACGGTATTACTCTCCCCCATTCACACATCAATTCCAAGCAAAGGTCTGAAAAATGAGTCGTGCGCAGCAACAGCAACAACACCAATCACAAGGACACTCCGTACCCTTATCTGTAGGGAGTCGGGACCAGGAAGTAGATAAGAAAGTGACAAGTAATAATAAAAAGTTGAATACAGTGCCATTGAGGTAGACGGGGAGTGAAGCGGGTACAGTGGGGGACAAGAGTTTCCCTGATATTTCCCCGCTTCTCACTTCCCTCCGCTGGCTAGCACACATGAGCAGAGGTAGGCTTGGTATTTTGTCCTGCCTGCAGATGACTGGATGTGATGCGTCAGGGAGGAAAGTGACGGACATGCCCTAAGTGTGAAGCAGACGCGGAGGGACAGGTTGCAAACTTTTGTCTTGAACTGTACCTGTAGATGCTGCGTAGAACAAGGAGGAGACTGGAAGACAAGAAGGATTAACACTCTGGCTCCTGTGACTCTCTCTTGGCTGAATAAAATCGTCTTTGGTTAGCTACAAGAGAATACTGATTGTTGATCAGGGCCGGTTCAGGGTATAAGCGATTCAGGGGAGGGTCGCTTGAGGCCCCCGTCTGTCTCCAGGGGGCCCTCCAGTAAAACGAATTAATTTTACAGTATCATCAATTCAGTTCAGATGATTAGTGTTGAATAATAAAATAATAATAATAATAACAATAATAATAATAATAATAATAATAATAATAATAACTAATAATTACAACAATAATAATAATAATAATGATGATAATAACAGTGGTGATAATAATAATAATAATAATAATAATACTTTGTGTCTCATATAGGACTAACCAAGAACCAAGATCAATGAGGAAAACAATGACGGCTGTTAATAAAAAAAAAAAGTCCTAAAATAAGTTACAGTTTGCTCCGGATTCCATAGTTTTAAGCAATACATGAAAATAAGAAAAAAAATATATAGCACTCTGAAAGGTTTGAGTCCAATTTAGCGCGTATTTATTTATTTATTAATGTATTTATTTAGCGGGTCACCAATTATAATACCGCATAGAGCTCCCGCAAGGCTCTAACCTGTTCTGTCTGTTACTCACTTGAATAGAATAATAGAGCTGTCCAGAGCATGCAGGGGTTTGCGAAGTGATGAGTAAGAGTAGCAGGGAGACAGGTGGGTAAACAGATGGGGAAAATGATGGGTAGATTTTCTATGGGGAGGAGAGGATGAATGAAGGACAATGTGAGAGAGCTAGACAGATAGACAGGGAGGAAAGATGAGGAAGATCATGTAAGAGATAGATAGATAGACAGGAAAGAAAGGGCAGGAGACAGACAAACAGGTAAGGATCAAGGGATAAAGATGCTGCGTAGAAGGAAGGACAAGGCGAAGGAGGAAGAGGATGATGATGCTGAGAAAGGAAGATGGGAATAATTGTGATGACCTTGGTAGCATCCCTTCCTGTAGTGTGGGATGGGAGGGGATGTGGGGAGCAGACCTTACCCTGACCCCTTCCACACTCCCTCACTCACCCCTGACCCTCACCCTCACCTTCACCCTCCCACAACCTCCCCCTTCCCTTCCATTGATACGATTCGTGACAGGCCTGACATAATGCATATCCAGGTTGAGAGGTGGATGTTAAGATGTTAGTATACTATGTCACACACACACACACACACACACACACACACACACACACACACACACACACACACACACACACACACACACACACACACACACACCATTCATCATAAGCATCGTCATGGCAGAATATCACCCCCATTCGTTGACACACACACACACACACACACACACACACACACACACACACACACACACCATTCATCATAAGCATCGTCTTGGCAGAATATCACCCCCATTCGTTCACACACACACACACACACACACACACACACACACACACACACACACACACACACACACACACACACACACACACACACACCATTCATAATAAGCATCGTCATGGCAGAATATCACCCCCATTCGTTGACACACACACACACACACACACACACACACACACACACACACACACACACACACACACACACACACACGCCATTCATTACCCACATCACAGACACAGACACCTTTCCGCACATCGTTCAAGTGTGGCATCTCTCCTCATTCATCTTCTGGCACATCTCAGGTCATAGAAAGCTCATAAACCATACCTCTGATTGGCTGGTGTTTGGCTGTGTAACTCCTATACTGCTGTCTCTCTCTCTCTCTCTCTCTCTCTCTCTCTCTCTCTCAGGTGACTGGATATTGCTGAGTTGACCCCACCAATCATAATGTGTACAGCGGAGTATCATTGAGGTGCGCACTCTTATCGGAATGAAATTTTCTACCGTGAGCTGGAATATAATGCTGGAGTTATCCCGTCCATAAGAGGGTGACAGAGTTAACACATTCAGGCAACTGTGATTCACCCAGCTAAATACTAATCACCTTGAATCACCTTGTCTAAGCGAGAATAGAATACTGTAGTTGTCTTGACCACTAGAGGATTAGCTGCTACTCTACTCTCATACTCCTGTATTTACTCCTCCGGCAGAACCAAGAGTAGGATACTAGTGATGCCCCGACAATGAGGGAGTTAACTTACTGTTGCTGTTAATGTGTTTACCAGGGAGTCGATCACGTAAGCAACAGCAAACTGAAGAATCACAAGCAGCAAACTTTAACCCTTTGATTGGTAGAGAGATTTCCTTTAGGTGAACAAAATCCTTTATCTTAAGCTTTTCATTGTGGTACGTCTTTTTTTTTTTTTTCCTTGCTGTTTCCAGACGATTTATTCAGCGTAGAGGAAGATGTTTCAAAAGGTGGGGGGACGGGGTGTACATAGCATTCCTAAATCCCTTGCAGCAGTAATTGTCTTTTCTAGAATAAACTCTGCTTGTAGTAGCGGCAGTAAAATGGAAAATACGTCATCATAGTGAAGAGGCTAACCGCAGTAACTTTCCAAGATCAGGAGTAGCAGTGGCAGGGTTAACCCACTCAATCCAAAAACAAGTTGATTTAAGTTTTATTCATGGTATCTATAGACGATGTATTTCCCCGTACAGTACATATTTCGATCAGGTGTTAACGCTTAGTACAGGTATCTCCCCTAAGCTGAATTAAATTGTCAGGTAAAATCAAGTATAAGCTAATACACATACATACATACATACAGATAGATAGATAGATAGATCCTCAGACTTAAAAAGTTTAAAGGAACGCCAATGGATAGTGTGGGATTGGGTGATAGTTGGTGAGTTGTTAATGTGAACTCAGTGGACTGCAGCTAAGTCTACTAATTATAGTAGACTTAGGACTGCAGGTTAAGTTGCCCCTCTCCAGCAGTCCACTAGTCTCCTTTTCGAGGGGATGGGGAGGGACATTTGTATAACTAGGCAGCTGCACTACCCGGTTATTTCAATGCCACCTCGTGAAGGCGTCCCTCTCCAACAATAATTTGGTCATGTGAAGTAGCAGGCCAGAGAGAGAGATGAGTAGACATAAGTGAACGAGATTTTAAGTGTGGTAACTTGACGCGCTTTTGATGTGAAGGGGTCTGAGGTTTTAGAGTTAACTGAGGGACAACGTTCAGTATGTTAACCCCCTCAGTACGATGATGAACTCACTTTTATTCCTACTACGTATAGTCATTTTTTTTTTCTTTTTCAGTTTGAGAGTCCTTTTTTCTTACTGGATGGGTTAGATTTGTCACTCACTAGGCTCTCTGTTATCAAGGCACTTTTCTTTGTCAGTTAAATGTCTGATGGAAGAATGATATATAAAATGACGCTACTTTGCTGAAGAAGTTAAGAGATCATTTCAACTTGGCAGCGAAACAGCTTGAAGAAGAAAAAAACATTGAGGAAGAAAAAACAAACATTGAGGGCAAACATAATTAAGGAGTTTACGAGAGGCAGGTAGGACGTCAGTGTGGTGTGTTTAGTATTCATAAGGATCCCAGGAAGTCATTTGTAGCTGAGGGGGGTAATTAGGAAGTGGGTAACAGCATCAGCCCGAGGACCTCATATTTCTTCTCATCTTGCTGCTGCCTAAGTGTTTTATTCAATTTAGGAAAGATCTGTATTAGTGATGGAGTCGAATAAGGCTATATGTCCATTGCTCCATTTTGAAAAGCATCCCCTGGCCTGAATGAGAGAGAGAGAGAGAGAGAGAGAGAGAGAGAGAGAGAGAGAGACTGGTGAAAGGGTTAAGATGTATCTGAGATGAATATGAGAGTAAGAGAGATTTATAAGAATCATATACTCTCTCCCTCCCTTTTTTTTTTTTTTTTTTTTTTCCATCTAATAGCCAGACGATTTTAGTCACCTGAGTGAGTCATAGAAGCCTGCGTGTTAATTCCAGGACCGTCAACCCTCTCATGGTGGGGACAACTCAAGTATTCTCTTCTAGCTAACCCCAGACGATTTTCTTCAGTCAAGGTGTTTACTGAGTGGAGATTTTGTTCCTTTTGAAGCTTATTTCCCGTAGCTCAGTGCCAGGTTAAGACAGTACTGCGGCTTTACCACTTTCCGCACTTCTTCGTTACTAGCATCGTATTCTAGTATTATTCTCCTGTTGTGGTTCGGTATTCAAGATGGAGAGTTGGCAGTTTTTAGCCAGGTTAATGTGAACGGAGTATAGGGACCGTTTCGCCGTGGGCTTCGGAGGTCTCTAACACTTCTCCTCCTCCTCCTCCTCCTCCTCCTCCTCTTTTTTTTCTTCTTCTTCTTCTCTACATTTCGAAGCTGCGGCCGAAACGTTTGAAAAAAAAAAAAAATCTCCAGGATTTTTTTTTGTATATGTGTGTGTGTACGTCTCATGTTTTTATCAATACGGCATAAAGCAGGATTTTTATACAACGTACAAATTACACCATCCATTCAGAATTATCTCTCGTAGAAAAAAAAAAAAAAGAACCGGAACAAAAATAGCGTTCACTGTGAAACGACTGATCACTTGATTTTTAGGTCAAGTATACAGTATGTCCAGAAATTTCGAAATACACGGATTTTTCTTTGTGTGTGTGTGTGTGTGTGTGTGTGTGTGTGTGTGTGTGTGTGTGTATGTGTGTGTGATTCTTCCAGGCTCGAACACTGAAAAGAGTGATAGATGGTGTGAGAGGTAAGTATAGGGGGTAATTGTGGGAGTAGAAGTAGTTGAGGAGCACTAGGAGGAGGATAGGCATTAACCCCCCTCTTCCCATCAGCACTTGACCCTTCCCTTCACCCTTAGTCCTCCCCTCTCACCCCTCTGACCTCCCCAGTACTTTGTTTCCCTCCACTGGTTTCCTCACCCCCCCCCCCTCCTCCTCGACTTTCAACCCTTCCAACCCATCCAGCATCCCTGTAATTTTAACTCCCCCCCCTCCCCTTCCTTTCTTTTTCTTTCTTTCAGCATCTTCCTTTTTGCTTTTGTGTTATATTTTCCCTCCTCGTTCTGTGTCTTCCTGTGTCACTTTGTTTTGCTTTTCTTTTTTTCTTTTTCCCTCTCCCTCTTCTCTCTGATTTTGCCCCCCCCCCTTTGTTCTTTCCATTCATTTTGTTTACTACATTTTCTCTTTCTTTTGCATCTTTTTTTTCTTTTCTTTTTCTTACGTCTGTATTTTCTCTTTCCCTTATGTGCCCGTTTTTTTTTTCTCCCTCCCCTTGCTTTCCTCTGATTTTACATTCCCCCTCTCTTTTCTTCTATATCTTCCTTTTTCTCATTTTTTGCACCCTCTCTTTTCTTTCTCCCGCCTTCTATATTTTTTTTATTTGCACTTGTTTCCCCACCTTTTTCCCTCCCCCTAATTTAAGTCCTCATTTCATTTCCTTCAGAATTGTCTCTTTTTTATATATTTTTTTCTTTTCCTTCCCTCCTGTCAGTCATTATAATTTTCATCCCCGATATTTTGCTCTTTCTCTATGTATCTTTTTCTTCCCTTTTCGTTCTTTCTTTTTTTTTCGTTCCTCTCATTCATTAGGCACTTCTCTCCAGCCGTCTCTTTTTTTATATTTTTCATTATTCCTTTTTTCTTGGATCTTACTATCCCTTCATTCTCCCCTTCATGTAGCTCCTCTCATATTCCTTCACTCTCTCTCTCTCTCTCTCTCTCTCTCTCTCTCTCTCTCTCTCTCTCTCTCAGTAATTTACCACTTAACTCCACCTCCAAAAATCAACGACAGTGAGAAGAAAAATAGAGTAATTAAATGTTCTTACCTTTTATTTGCTCCACTTGTTTCAGTAAAGGGGGGTATTTTTCCAGTCCTTCCTTCCTGTATAATTTTCTAGATAGATTTGCGATGTTGTCTTGATCCTTTTGAGAATTAAACAAAATGTAAATGGAATTGTTGAAAAGCTTAAGAGATCAGTATGTTTTGTTTGTTTTTTTCTTAGTTGTCTTTATTCACCCCATTTTTCGTTTTATCTGTCTATTGCAAGAGTTAACTGGTATTCTCTTTTGTTCACGTACGTAACAGTCTTCCCAGTTCCGTCTTGCAGTATCTCTGTAATCTCCAATCTTTTAACTTCAGAGTGTCCAGGCATCGAAATGGACCGGTCTTGTTTTTTACTTCTCTTTCAAGCACTTTCATCTTCTTCCATCTTTAGTCCATTGGTTCCCTCTTACTGCATCATAAAGACAGCCACATAAGGATCAGTAGGTCTAGTACCGTTTACTCTCTATCTGTCTATCTGTAGCCAGACGCCACAATCATGTAAGGGTTGGCCGTTTGTCTTTGAGTTAATAATTGTTTTATGGGGAGGGGCACTAACCCTCCGCCAACCCACTTGTTGACACGTAGGGAACACGTATGGGTTGGTTATATGGTTACTACCCAGCGTTGTAAATGGTGTCCTGGCTCACAGGAAATCACTAGGCTTGTCACTCAGTGTTAGGCCACCAGAAAAGTAGAGTAATAAAGTGATGGGAAAGATGGGAGGAATAGGAAGAGAGGTGGACAGACACAGAAAATGATAAAAGTGAAGAAAAGTAGGCAGTACTACATCAAGTGAGTGGATGATTGTCGCCACCACCCATGACTAAATGCCGTTTATATTTCTGTAATACGTTCTACTCTATTGTGCTTTGTCTGCCCCTTCCCATCACCTACCTACCTTACTCTACCCTTCTCCTGTCTTGCTCCTCCCGTCCCCTACCCCACCCCTAACTATAACACATATCATTCCTTCTCTACCTCTCTCAGGCACCACCATCCTGCCTACATTTCAGCATCCTCTCCTTCCCCTCCCCCTTCCTTCTTCCTTCATCCCCTCACTACCCACTAACTTATCACACCTTCCTTTCTCTCTCACACACTTCTCTCGTCCTGCTTCCCCTCTCCCTATTGTACAAGACCTTTCCTTTTTTTTTTTTTTTCTTCTGATTGCCATACTGTTTAAGTCTCTGCCCTTTCCATCTCCCACTCCCGCAGCCTCTCCCCATCCCATCCCCATCGCCTTTTACGCCCCACCCTTCTCTCCCGATCTCTCTTCCCCAAAAAAAGTGCCCTACCCTCCCTACCCTCCAGCTTATCCCCATCACGTCTGCCCTCCCATATGTCGCCCTTCCCTTTTCGCTCTTGGCATCTCCCCACCCTCCAGTGTTCCTTACCCCTTCCCTCCCTGGCTTCTTTCCTCCCCTGTCCCCTCTTTTGTGTCATCCATCCCCTCACCCCCATCTCCCTCCCCCAGTCTTTCCCCTCCCCTTCATCATTACGTTATCACCTCTTATTCACCTCTCCCCCTACCATTTCCACATCCTCTTTTACCTTTACTGATACACTCTCACAATTTGCCCACCTCAGCATCCTCTGTTTCCCTCTCGTCCGTCTCCCCTCTCCCCTCCTTCCTTATCCTCTTTTCTACATTCTCCCCAACTCTTCCCTCTCCTCCTCCTCCTCACACCCTCATGTCTCTCCTACGTACCCAGCTCTCCTTCCCTTTTTCACTCCTCTTCCTCGCTCGTCTTTCTTCACCCCACTCTCTCCTCCTCAGCAGATTCTCCCCAGCTCCTCCTCACTCCCACAATTTGCCTTCTCCCCACTCTCCCCTCCCCATCTGTTCCTCACCCCCTCACTACTCCTTCCCCACTGTCCCCTTCTCTCCTTCTCAATTCTCCCTCATTCATTCTCTCTTCCTCCCCAGCACTTCTCCCTTCCTCCTGCTCCCTTCCACATCTCTTCCCCCCTCAACACACTTCCCCCTTCCCCACCCCTGACCCCCGTAACCCCGCCCTGCACCCTTTACCCCTTCACCCTTCAGATTTCCTCTCCTCTTTCCCCCCCCTC
>NC_137050.1:27065140-27087640 GCF_032717465.1 Coenobita brevimanus
TCACCGTAATAATGCTCTAGTATTTTATAACTGTGAAAGAACGATATGTTTGTAAACCAGGTGATTACGTCAGCATTTGTTTGCATCTTCGATAGGTGAGTTTTGTTTATGCCCAACAATTATTATCTGTTTGCAGTAATTTTAACAGCAAAATATCTATATAATTTTTTTACGGATAAAGTAATTTTTTATTTTCATTTGCAAGCATCTGAAGGATGTATTTTGTAGGCAAGTATACTGTACCCGTGTTGCTGTGCTTTTGTGTGCTGCATGTTAGGTATAATCGGTCTTCAGTTCTAATGTTCTTACAATAATCTGTATTAACCTAACACATTTTCAAGTACGGTATTACGTCATTCGGTTGGTTCTAGTTACTGACGTCAATTATTTGTTTATATATATATTTTTTCCTCTCCTCCCATTACAGGAATTGTTGAGTTTTCAGTAAGACTATAACCTCAGTACATTCACATTAGACAGGTGCAGGTAAACTAACCACAACATATTTTTTAATATTTTTAGGTATTAACTGATTGTGTATTTTACAAGAGGAAACTTTTATACTGTATTCGTGTTATAACTTCATTGTTGTTAGATTTCAGGATAGTATATTTGTTTGTAAATTGTATCATTGTGACTTTTCATTTGTATTTCAGGTTATAGTATGTTTTTAGTTCATCATTCCATATACCGTATTGGTTATTATTGCATATTCTGTAACATTATCGATAAATTAATAACATATCCTCTGAAGGTACTTTACTGACCAATAAGATAGCTATTCCTGTGCAGTTTTAACAGCAGCAAAACCTTCACCTGTAACTATTGTATAAATTGTAATTATTGTGCTAACAGGTATTGTAAAACTAACAGCTTCTTGTTCCATTATCTCCTCCAGGTGCTTATTAGTAACAGATTCTGTTTCTCAGATACTGTAAATCTTCACATTTTGAATTTCAGAATGTCACAGAACATTGTTTCTGTAGCCTGCACTGGTAGTTTCACCGGATCCTTTTATACGGATTGCTCCTTTGTTTGCAGGATGTGCAAACTATTTCAAAGCCTAGAAGACGTGCTAACTGAGGATACAAACAAAATTAACAGCTGCTTGGCCAACAACTGGTGCTGTCCAGGGTGACAGTTCTGTTGACTATCCTCCTGCCACTGTAGTTGCTTCCTTCACCATACAGAATGAGTTTCAGCCAGTGCAGAATGTGCAAGGTTTGTGAGAAAACGGATGATCAGTCCAGTAACTACATGCAATAAACTTCAGATTCCTGAATAAAAAGAGGAAAAGCTTCATGAGGCACAAATTGTGAGGGACTCCATCATCCGTGGTCAGTTGGTGGCATTTTGTGGCAGGGCGCCCTTTAAACAAAAGTGTTTTTGTATTCCAGGTGCAGGAGTAGACGACGTAACAGAGGTTGCGGATGGCATTTTCGAGAATGCAGAAAATGATAGCCTTGTTATTATTCATATAGGTGCAAAACTGCTAATGATGTCATGCAAACCTGATCAGAGGAGCTGATGGAGAAATATGAAAAGATGATCTGGCACAACAAGGAGAAAACTAACATTTTAATATCAGGTGTACTCCTAAGGACTGATGCAGGGAATGTCTTCTTCAGTAAAGCATTCAGTACAAATAACAGGGTCAAATAACTTTGCCGGCAGGAAGGCGTGGAGTTTATTGACACATGAAACCACTTTTATGAGCAGCAAATGGTATTTATGAATGATAGAGTACACCTGAGTGTTTTTTTTTTTTTTTAAATAGAAAATAACATGCGTCATGGGAGGCAAATGTAGATATCATATGATCTGATAAACCAGTAGGTAATGGAAGCTCCCCACATCAGAAAGGAAAACACATTAAAGATCTTCTTGTAAATGCACATAGTCTATGTAACAAATTTTCTGATGTAAAGGCTCTTGTCTCTACTGAAGATTACAATGTAATTGATATAACAGAATCTTGGCTAAATACTGAGCAAAGAGATTTTCTAATGGAGTTTACTTTAACAGGCTATTGCATTTTCAGTAGTGAAAGGAAAAATACAGCAGGGGGCAGTATGTTGTTATATATGGTATTGAATCAGGGTTTCATCCAGTTGTAATTACTAAGTCATGTATTGAAAACATTGACGCTATTTGTATTCAGTTATAAATGAGTCTTGTCATAAAATCACACAAGTTAATTTATCATCCACCTGTTCAGCCACTCATCATCGACAATGAAATCCACAAGCAAATCGCCAAAATCTCTTGCATGCAATGCATCATGATATTTGGTGATTTTAATTTACCATTTCTGAAATGGGAAGAAGCCCTATCTTTGCACACAGGGTTAGACCTATATACAAACTTGTAAAAGTTCATTGTATCATTTTGTATATTATCCCACATGTGGAGCTAACATCCTAGATCTTGTCTTGGCCACGTCAGAAAATTTAGTGAGTAATGTATTGGAGGAGAAATATTTAGTACAAATGATCATCGCAGAGTTACATGTAACATTAAATTAATTGAAGACAGTGTCAAGGCCAGTTGTGAGAAAATACCCAACTATAAGAGGGCTATGGTAATTTTATTAAATGTAGTTGTAGGTGCAGAAGACTGGCATCCCATCAGTAGAACATTAGATATCAGTGAAACAAATTTTTAACAAACCCTCAACAATGTAGTCAAGTTATTTATTCCAGTGCACAACAGGGGGCATGCCAAAAATTCTAAACCCAAGTGGTGGAACTTCAATCTGCTAGCAAAAAAAAATCTTGCATACAAAAATTATAATACCCAAAGAGTTAAAGCAATAAAAACAAATCTGATTCTCTTCGACGGAAGGACAGAAAATTAAACACAGTAAAAAAAACATTGAGGCACATATTGCCAATATTGGTCAATCAAATCCCAAAAAATTTTTCAGTTACATAAGCAAAAAGTTAATAACTCCAACAATTGAATCCTTAATCACAGATAATGGAGAACATACTGATGATGAAACTAAGATGGTGAAAATTCTTACTACTGGTACTTTGTGTTATTATTTACAGTAGAAAATACACAGTTCCTGCAGTTTCCCCAGTTCCTGTAGAAGAGGGCAACATAATGATTTTACAGTTAGTGAAAGTGATGTTTTTCGTGCAGTTAGTAAACTAAAGGAGAATAAAACACCAGGACCAGAAAAAATTTCTCCATGCATATCAAAGAAACTACAGAATGAAATATCAAAGCCTTTCTCTGAATTTTTTAACTTATCACCAAAGAACAGTAAGGTGCCACACAAATGGATGCTTGCAAAAGTAACTCCATATTCAAAAAGGGCAACAGAGCACAACCAAGACAACTACCACCCTGTTAGTGTAGCATCAGTGGTTTGCAGATTTCTTAAAAGTATTATCAGAGACAAATTCGTGAAACAGAAACAACTAATCTTATCAGAGATTCGCAAGATGCTTTTCTGAATAATAGCACTTGGTTCATAAATCTGTCGGACTTTTTCAATGATACATTGAACATATATGACAAGGCTAAATCTGTTGATGTTGTCTATCATGATTTTCAAAATGCTTTTGACAGTGTTCTACACAAAAGACTGCTTCAGAAGCTAAAGACACACGTTCAGTGGCAATGTGCTTTGTTAGATCAAAGATTGGCTTGGCGGACCAAAGCAAAGAAATGTAATAAATGGAAAAGAATCAGACTGGAAAAACATTACAAATGGAGTGCCACAAGGTTCAGTGTTAGGTCCTATTCTTTTTTTTAATGTAAATAATATAAATGAAGGATTATTTAAAAAGATTTCTAAGTTTGCCAACGATACCAAAATAGGTAACAGCAGATACAGCATTGCTGAGGCAGGCAATTCAGAGATCATGATCAGCTGTTTAATTGGAGCCAAGTATGGCAAATGGATTTCAGTATTAACAAATGTTAAGTGCTAAACATTGGCAGTAAAAATGTAAGGGCCGGTCATAACATGAATAATGTCCAACTTGATAGGGTAAACCATGAAAAGACTTAGGAATTATAATAACAAATGATTTGAAACCAAGCAAACAATGTACAAAAGCTGTAGAGCATTCGAATGCAAATCCAAAAATACCATCCTCAGTTTGTGTTATTCCCTAGTATACCCGCACTTGGAGTATTGTGTTCAGTTCTGGCCCCCATATTATAAAAAAGATACAGGCATACCTCAATTTACAAACAGAATGGGTTCCAAGAGGCCGTTCATAAGTTGATTTTGTTCACAAAACAAAAATCCCTTACAGTACTACACGTACAACAGAAAAAGCACTGTACCGTTCACTGATCTATCAATAGGGTTTTAAGTGTTCGTAAGGAGTTTATATTGTATTATGAAATATAAATGCATAAATTAACACAATAAATACACAAGAAAACCATACATATAAGACACAGCTGAGTTCCTGCTATTGTCTGATGACTATGTACAACTGACGAAAGATGATGGAGCGTTTACCATCTGCGATGATGTGGATGTTGGAAGTATTTCATTATGTTTCATTAATTGTAAATATACATCGGACATAAACGATCGTAGAGTTATTTTATAAACATTCCTGTAGCTCATCTGAGGGCAGACACGGCAGGACTTTCAGGAAGTGAGAGGAGGCAGGTGGAGGAGTGGAGTTAGTTGGAAGATGCGCGTGAGGAGAGAGCAGTGGGCGAGTTGGGATTTTGAGGAGAAGCAGGCTGAACGCACTTTAGTATTTCAAGTTTTTGTTCCATAGAGATGGCACATCACATCTTAGATGGGCAGAACCACCACTATCAACACGCTTGCATTTATCTGCCATATTAAATGGAGTGAAAGTACTAAAAGCACAATGAGCAGCGATCCTCTCTCTTCCAGGTTAACAAAACAAAAACAGTAGATGGCGGGTTAGCCGCCTAGCGACCCGCCTCACAACTACTGTCACACATTCGAAAGCAGTCGCAACGGGGCACTACAAGCTAAATTAGTTTTTTGTAGTTATGTTCGTACCTGTGAAATGTTTTTTTTTTTTTTTTCGTGTTTGCATCTTTGAAATGCTCGGGTCTTGAATGCTCGTAAGTTGAGGGATGTCAGTATGGAGAAACTTGAGAGAGTACAGTGAAGGGTGACAAAGATGACACCAAAATTGAGAAATAAACCATACAAGGAGCATTTAGAGGCCCTGAATCTCCTTACCTCAACCAAACGGAGGTTATGAGGAGAGTTAATTCAAGTACAGCATTCAAAATATTCAAAGGACATGATGAAATGGTCATCAGTAAATATTTCACAGATAATCACTGAAACTATACTAGAGGTAATGGGTATAAAATCAGTGGCAAACGATTTCAGTCACATGAAGCTAACCATTATTTCTTTAATAGAGGTGCAGATGTATGCAACAAACTGCCTTCAACTGTAGTAACGTGTGATACAGTACTAACTTTTAAAAATTGCTCGGATAAGTATTTCTCACCTAACCCCCAGCTAAGTACGTTTACTCCTGAAGAACACATTTTTTTTTTTTTTTTTTTTAACCTGGAAGATTCAACTGCAGAACAGTATCCATAAATATTATTAACTTAATGTTACTTTCCCTTTCAGGTAGTGTAGAATAAAATTTCCTTGCCCTCATTCCTTCGAAATTTCCATAATTTTGTATACTGCATGGTGGTCCTTCTCACTATTTCCTGCCGGCTTCGCTGGAAAATTTGGTGGTGGTGGGGGGTGGGAGCCTTCCTGCGTTTCTCTTCTTCAGCTGATAGCATAGTTTCAACCTTCTCTATACCAAACAGCCACAAAAGGACGAGGTCTTTTGCTGTTTGCTTTCCCTTGTGCCCTTTTGTACACCCTCCTGGTGTTATTGTTGTGGCAATCACCATTCATCGTCAAATGCTTTTCTCATCACCTTTCCTTGTCTAGCCAGTTGGAACAAAGTCAGAAGCAACAAGGAATTTGCATACTTGCATATATATATATATATATATATATATATATATATATATATATATATATATATATATATATATATATATCACACACGGAGAGAGGGGGAGAGAACACCTAAGAATAATTGAAGAATTATAGGGCCGTAAACGTGATGTTGTTTTGTCATGATTATAATGTCGTGTATCAAGGTTTGTTAGCCTGTACTGGCAAAATGGTCATGTTCCTGGAGCCAAGAAGCGCCAGATTACGCTGGTTCACAGCATCAGTCATGATATATCTCGTTACATGCAGCACTGGTTACAAATTATACAGTCAGCCACAAAACTTCACTTGCTATTCCTCTGTGTCTACTTCACAACATGGGGCATGCCCGCCACTTTTCCCCCCAGATGCGTCGAATCACAGAATCATCTGTGGACAGAGAAACATGCCAAGCTTCTCACAGTTTAGAAATCTTAGACAGCAGGGGAGAGTGAGAAATAGATGTGAAACAGACGAAGTATTTCCCTGACTGTACCCCTAGGTACATAAATGAGAACATACGCACACGTACTTACCGTATGTTTTTGCCTACACAGACATAAATATGATGATGTGCACACAACACTACTTCGGAATGTACAGTCACAGACAAAGGTTCACCTAATATTTTTTTTTTTTTTTTTTTTCACTTTCCTCTGCCGGCTAATATTCCCAAGCTGAAAGGGGCTTGGTACTCTTCTCTGCCCACAGATGATGCTCTTTGGATCAAGGAAAAAAGTGACGGAAATATCCCAAGTGTGAAGTAGACGCAACGTAACAATAGGCGATCTTTTATCCATGACTACACAGCAGCTTGAATTCTTGATTTTCTCTATCGTTTTGGACTGCACAGAACTCACCTTCCGAGAGATTGATCGGAAGAGGGGTTTTGTATGGCATCGAAACTCCTAAAAAATCAAAGAATGTAAGCTTTATCCCTTGTTTCCCTTCCACCCAGGGGATCGACTTTGCCACACTGGATCATCTACACTGTACACAGCACCAGCCATGTCGATATGACTGCAGTGTATTATGCACTAAAATTAATATATGGCTGTTAATTACTGCCATGTGGCCTCCACTGCCTGGCGCTAGATTTATTATTCTGTGTGTGTGTGTGATCCTAACTCAGTCTCTCAGATTTATCTTCGACGCCGTTTTATATAGATACTCCCGCTAATGCAATCCTAAAGTAGACATTTCTACCATCTATCACAGTACACTGTGGTATTAATACATAAGTGGTGACATGTAAAGGTGTGGCGCCATCTTATGCGCGTGGGAGAACTACAGGCGCGCAGGAAGCTGTCTATCGTATACTCAAAATCGAATGCATAAAAAATAATGACATACGTTCAGTAGGTTGGGTCGTAATCTAAATAACATAAAAGGTTTCGTAATCCCTTATCCGTAGCGATTTATTGTACATTTTATACCTTGATTTTTAGGTTATATATTTCAATAAGAAGATGCAATATACAAATCATATCGGTGAGGAAGTGGTGCTGTCTCCTGAGAGACCGGGAATACGGCACACACACACACACACACACACACACACACACACACACACACACACACACACACACACACACACACACACACACACACACCACACCTGTTTGTAGGCATGTGCATGTGACTGCATTCTTAGTGTACTCATCCACAGGAGGAAGGAGGGAGAGGCAAGGGAGAAAAGGGGGAAGTGACACTGGAGGAGAGGAAACGAGAGTTGAAAGGGGGAGGGGGAGAGGGGGAAAGAACGGGAAGGAATGGGGTGAGGGGAAGGCTGATGGAGACAAGAAGGAAGAAGCGAGTATAGGGCAGGGTGAAGGGGAGGGACGACAACGGGAAGAGGCGGACAGGGAGAAGGAAGGGGGAGAGATAGAGGGGGAGGAATAGACAAAAGTTGGTGTGCGGTTCCTCAACGTCTGCTCCTTCACAATTATGGAATATCACTCACTTCGCTGGTGCACCATATCAGAGGGTCAAAGAAAATCATCCATGGCCAGAGAAATTTACCAAGCCTCTCTCAGCCTATTTGCAACACCCAACAGAAGGAAGTGAATAAAAGAGGTGAAATGTTGGGCAAACTTTCGACTCCGACTGTAGCAAGAAGCCGTATAAAATGCAACAATCCCAGCGACCCTCCCCTTCCGTGTGTACAGTATGCATGTGTGTGCACGTGCCGGCATGTGCGTATGTTTGCTTATGTATGTGTGTACGTGGCAACTTGTGTATGTGTGTGTGTGCACATGACAATGTGTATGTGTGTGTCTGTTCGCATGTGTATGCGTATTGATAATAATAATTGTTAGTTACTTGGCAGCCTTTTGTCTGAAAATATACAAGTGAAGACGGTAGAAGTGCTAGTACTTAATATTACCTTAACTAATAAATGGAGTCTTAGCCGGAATAGACGATGTAGGATGGCACGGACTCAATCCTATGCTGTAGATATTGCGAGTATATACTGTACTGTACACTGATTTAGCAACGTGATGGACATGAGTGTGTGTGTGAGGGGGGGGGGCATGTGTGGGTGGTCACGTGTGGCTGGGTGTTTAGGCGTGTGGGTGTTTTGTGGAATAGGAAGCGGAAGGGTCAAGTACACCCTGGAGACCATACAACATCAACACATTGGGTTGTAGGGCACACCAGGGACCAGGTCAACTACAGCAGTGTCGCACTATTTTATCCACTACTGTATGTGTTGTTTACCTATTCATTTATTTTTAAAATGTATTCGGCATTAGAACATTACATTACATCGACGACTTTTGGAAGATCGCACTGTTTGGAATAGTATTACGTCATGTTTATTATTGTTATTATTATTATTATTATTATTATTATTATTATTATTATTATTATTTCCCCCTGTACTACATTGACGACAGATTCCACGCTTGATCAGTATACTCTCTTGTTCATAACCTCTACCTTACACTGACGAGCTTTCTATTTTATTCCAATTAAGAAAATATTATTAAGCTTAAGAAGGATTTACTGGAGTGAGGGGGTTGGGAACTGTCTCCATTGTCTATTCATTACAACAGTGATAATTTTCTCTCTTTTATTTCAGCCGCCGAAGGACGATTTTATTCAGGTCAGGAAGGATGTCCCGAGCATAAGGGGTAAAAAACTCGGAGCTGCCTGCAAAATAAGGTAAATAGCTGTGATTTTATTCCATTTATGTGTTATACTCTTACCTTAGCTTTTATTTCATGTATTTTATCACACACACACACACACACACACACACACACACACACACACACACACACACACACACACACACACACACACACACACACACACACCTTAGCACCCTTTTTATTCCTTTGCTTTTATCGCACAGTCCAACCTTCTACTAATTACAGTACATGTACAATACGCGATTGCAGTAACACACAACAGTTCCCGGGCATAGACTCCATGTTCAACGACTCAGATTAGTGGTGGTGAACTACTTAAATCAGCCAAGACTTAAATGATTGCTTGTAATGCCGCCCAGCAGTGTATACTTTGCGTGATATAACCCCGCAGGCCATAGAGTTGCGCTGATCATAACGTGTTGTAATATATCGTTAACATTGATTACCGTTGTATCACCAAGGTGTTGTGTCACTTAAAGGTGTTTTGGGGTCATAATGGCTTCTACAACCCTATCATATTTTATTTGGAGGGGGTGGAAACAGCAAATTAAATGGATAAAACTGCACCCGGGAAATATGGTGTAGATTAGGTAGCATGTGTTTTAGATTGACAAAATAATGAATGTATCTGGTGTGATATCAGTGGTAGCTATCATTATATTCTTATTATTCATCGCCACACACGCTGATACAAAGCAGGTTTAGGCTATGACTCAGATGCATTTTGACTCATTCACTGCGAGAGGTGTCCCCTGCACTGTTTCGGAAAAAAAAAGTGAATTAAGTCATCATACTGAAGGGATATATATATATATATATATATATATATATATATATATATATATATATATATATATATATATATATATATATATATATATATATATATATATATATATATATATATATATATATATATTAATAATATAACTTCAAGCTGTTTATGAATGGATGATGGCGTGTGACTTGTAGTTGCTTCAGCCAAGACAGAGCTCGCTTTAGTTAGCATTCTCTCTCAGCGTCCAGTGTTCCCTGAGTAGAATACTTATCATCGATAGAGGAATTATTTTGTATTCAGCCAGCAGTTCACAACCCTGATTCACAAACAGACTTATGATTAATTTCCCATCTAAACTGTTATGTTTGACAGTTAAAGAAAGATGGATGCAGAATCCTGCCGTGCCTCTGTATCATGCAGAAACTAATATCAGTTATGACAAAGAATTGGTCTTAAGTATATTTGAGAAACGGCCCAACAAACCAGAAAACTGGCAGATTACTCCTTGCTCTTCCTGGTCTCTCATATTGCGCGTGTTCAGATTTTCTTGGTATCACTACAAGGAAAACTGGTGCCTGCCCTCACCCACTTCACAACAACTCTGTGTTCGGCCCGTAGTGACTGGGTATCCCTCAGAGTTTGGGCCAATCACTGGGTAGTCAAGAATGAACAGAAAACAAGTGAAATTAATTTAGAAAGGTTACTTGTTAGCAGGTTTTTATTCTTATAATAGCATAATGTTTAGGTAGTGTATTGACGGTGATTGGATGTATCTCGGTATTGCATGTAGGTTCTCTCTCTCTCTCTCTCTCTCTCTCTCTCTCTCTCTCTCTCTCTCTCTCTACGTATATACCAGTCCATCTGGATATTTTTATTTTTTCAAAGCAAATGGCATATTTCAGAAGTCAATATATTTGCCTAGAAGGTGTGTGTGTGTGTGTGTGTGTGTGTGTGTGTGTGTGTGTGTGTGTGTGTGTGTGTGTGTGCTTTATTTCCTCCTAGGCTATTTGATGTATTTGAATGACATTTCCCAGCTGAGTTCGACCGGTTTCTGGGAAGGTTTTCCACTGTATACAGTTTTGTAACCATGATTTTTAGGGGGAGTCAGGCCCCCCTCACCAAGTTTAACATTCTCAGAAATAGTGAAGGGAGGGCAGATATGGCTTTCATATCTTAGTACATGTTGTATAGTGGACTTTCATCGGTAATGTGCTATTTGGGGAGCTTGCCTCCTTCAGTGATTCTGTGGGGGATCAGCCCCCTCCTAAAAAATGAAAGCGATCAGAAGTAAGGGAAAGTGTGCAAACGATTGTCAAAAAAAAAAGAAAAAAAAAGGCATGCATATCGCTGGATTGGGTATGCAGTTCCCATGACTTCTCTGAATGCACAGGAAGAAACGTTGCATCCACCTTTTATGTTAGTAGTTCCCCTCAGTATGTATCGTGTATGATCACTCTCCTGCTGGTGGCTTGATGATTTGTTTCTGTTCGGCTTTACCTGCCTGTACCTTGTCACCCGATCCTACCTTCCCACTACCACCACTACTGTTACCACCACCACCACTACTACTACTACTACTACTACTACTACTACCACCACCACCATCACTGCTACTATTATTGCCACCTCCACCACCACCACTAGCACTGCTACTATTTTTGCTACCACCACCACAACCACTGCTACTATTTTCACTACCTCCACCACCACCACTGCTACTATTATCACCACCACCACGACCACTGCTACTATTATTGCTACCTCTACCACCACGGCTACTATTATCACTACCACCACCACCACTGCCGTTGCTACTATTATCACTACCACCACCACCACTGCCGTTGCTACTATTATCACTACCACCACCACCACTGCCGTTGCTACTATTATCACTACCACCACCACCACTGCCGTTGCTACTATTATCACTACCACCACCACCACTGCCGTTGCTACTATTATCACTACCACCACTACCACCACCACCACTTTCACCTCTGGTATCACTACCACCACCACCACCACAGCTACTGTTACCACTATCATCACCACCACCACCACAGCTACTGTTACCACTATCATCACCACCAACATCACTTCTACTATTGTCATTACCACCACCACCACTGCTACTATTACTGCCACCACCACCACCAACATTACTTCTGCTTTTGTCACTGCCATCACCACTACTACTATTACCACCACCATCACCACCCCAGCCACCTACCACAATCCTTTCAGCCACCACCACCATCGTAGTTACAGTATTACCTCGGAAAATATTGTCCATAGCTCTCCCACTTTGTACTTTCACACTGTCTTTTTACCTCCGCCAGCGAAGTTGAAGGAGGTTATGTATTCACCTATGTTTGTTTGTTCACACGGTATCTCCAAAAGTTCCCTATAAATTTCCATGAAATTTTGTGGAAGGGTGGGCCAGAGCCCAACAAATAATTGATTGATCCGGCATTGGCGGAGGTATGTGCTCTCTGAGTGCTTTCTAGTTTTTTCGTGTTTTTGGTCGGGTTCATGATAATGACCATTTATTTATTCATTTATTTTTAAAATCCAGCTTGCTGTCTGTATTTGTTAGCTTTCCTTGCTTATTCGTGATATGATTCTTTTCTTGGAATTTATCTTAGTGTTCCATCTTTCGTCTCAGAGTATTTCTCTCTCTCTCTCTCTCTCTCTCTCTCTCTCTCTCTCTCTCTCTCTCTCTCTCTCTCTCTCTCTCTCTCTCTCGTGCTTTCATACCCTTTATCGCTGTCCTCTATTCATCCTCCACTCCCCTCCCCACACCATACTTCTCTATCTCCCTTCCAGCTCTTTCACCTTTCCTCCAATCTTCCCCCTTCCGTACTACCTCCACATTCTCTCCTTTTCTTCAAGCCCCTTAATCTCCCCTGCCTGCTAATCCATCTCCCCCACCTCCCTGCTTTCCTTCTCCCCCTCCCCCTCCCCCTCTAACACCCCCGCCTCCACGTGCCTTCTCCACAGTGCCACCTCACACGTGACTCCGTCTCCACACGTGAGGGGGTAGGAGAGTGCCATTCAGTGAGGGGATGGGTGATTGAGTGATGGCTTCATTTTTATTGTTTGCTTGCTTGATTACTTGATTATATGAAGGATCTTTGGCTATATTCTACCTTGGCAATGTTTTTTTTTTTTTTTCACTCAAATTGCCTATACTCATTTCACCTTAATTTTGCCCTGATTTTCGTCGTTTTGCAGCCTATTTCACGTACCTCAGTGGTAATAGAAGGTAATGTTACGGGCTTTACATACTTTACGTAGCACTTCTTGGTGACTAGCATCGTACTCTAATATTAATGTTATGTACAGCTCTACTTTCGGTATGGAGGGATGGGGGTGTATGTGGTATGTTAGTGTGTGGATGTGGTGTATGTTGGATGTTAGTGAGTGAATATGGTGTATGTGGGATGTCAGTATGTGGATGTAGTATATGTGGGATGTTACTGTGTGGATATGGTGTGTGTGTGTGGATGTGGTGTATGTGGTATGTTAGTGTGTGGATGTGGTGTATGTGGGATGTTAGTGAGTGAATATGGTGTATGTGGGATGTCAGTATGTGGATGTAGTGTATGTGGGATGTTAGTATGTGGATGTAGTGTATGTGAGATGTTACTGTGTAAATGTGGTGTATGTGGGACGTTACTGTGTGGATGTGGTGTATGTGGGATGTTAGTGTGTGGATGTGGTGTACGTGGAATGCTAGTGTGTGATTATGATGGATGTGGGATGTTAATGTGTCGATGTAGTGTATGTTGGATGTTATTTTGTGAAAGTGTGACGTACATACAATCACATATCAGAGATGCACCGGACCTTCAAAATGTTTCAAGTTCCGGTTCTGGAGTTTTCAGTAATTGTATCCCTGACAAGGAGAAACACTGCGAGATTGCAACACCCTCCTCCACCCTCCTTAATCCTTCTTTAATCCCTCCTTAATCCCCTGTGGGCCGATTATTTGACTCGGCCCTGTTACCTTGACCTTCGATTGATTGTTCTCAAAGTCAGATTACTTCTTTCTTGACTGACCCTTATCTCTTCCACCAAGTTTGGGCAAATCTTATAAAAACCGATCTTGTCCTGTGACCATGAATTTTTACCTTTCCCTGTGACCTTGGCGTTTTTTCGACTGACTACTTTTAAAATCGATTTTTTGTGTGTGCTTTTTCATGAACACTTCCACAGGTGTTAGTGTAAAAAATCGGCTAAAAATTACTTAAGTTGACCTTGCAAATTGGCATTGACCCTTGACTTACTGTTCTAAAAAGTAGCAAATCAGTCTCTTGCATAATCCACAACCCCTCCACCAAGTTTGGTCTCAGTCAGATCAGAATGGTGTTTAGGCATTTCTTGACACACACGGATCGATATATGACCTTGCCACGTGACACTGACCTTTGATTGATTTTTATGAAATTTTAACCACGTCCTGTATTTTTTTTTTTCATGTGTCCGACACTGGGCAAAGGCTTCAGGGCCTATATCTTTGGGGGCAGTAGCCTATCCCAAGGCTCAGTAGTCCTCCCACACCTCCACATGTCACCACTTCGGCACTAACACCCACAGTCCATATTGAATACATGCTAGGGCTGTCTCATACAGGACTGGCGTATTGGTATTAGCGGGGGTATTTTTACGACATGGCGGGTTATCTGGTAGATCAGGAAAGTATGCTTTTTATGAAATTCAAATCCTTAAACTGTTCCCTGCCCCAGCCGGGATACGAACCTGGGTCCATTAGGACTGCAGGCCGCCTCTCTACCGATTCAGTCACCGCCTCAATATTTCCATGTTTAGTTTAGATCGGATGAAAATTAGTTAAGTTGATCCAGCTGGGTCAGACTTGGACCTAATCTTTGACCTAGTAAAGAAAAAAAATCGGTGCATCATCTCCTAGGCTAGTACTCTATCCCTTCAAATTTGGCTAAAATACAATAAAACTGTTTGCTTTTTCACACACACACACACACACACACACACACACACACACACACACACACACACACACACACACACACACACACACACACACACACACACACACGTCGCCCAAAAAATAACACCCGCTCTGCTTTCGCGAGCGCTTATGTGAATGTTGAGAAACTGAGTATTTTCATCAGTTCATCAGTTTGTAGACATTTATGTAACATTCAGATGCCTTTAATATTTACCAGTGAATATTGAAGTACGTGAAGCAGCCATCATTTATGTATATTAGTGTAATTAAGTATGAGGACAACTAATGTTATATTTAAACCCATGATGAATGCCGCATGCAGTTTGGACCGTTATTATCCGTGTGTGTGTGTGTGTGTGTGTGTGTGTGTGTGTGTGTGTGTGTGTGTGTGTGTGTGTGTGTGTGTGTGTGTGTGTGTGTGTGTGTGTTGTGACCCATCTGCGTAATAACACAGCGGCACACCATGACCCACTGATTGAGAAAAAGTTACGACTCTCACCATAGCTTCATTGTCTTACCGGTAGAGTGACTTATTGCTTGTAAACAATTTTCGTTGTCTTGGCCCAGTAATATCCAGCCACATGACATCTGCCAGGACGCACAATGAATAAAGCTAACCCGTCCAGCCTGAGCGATCTCTTCTGACGTGAAACTAATACGTGTGATCTTGGAATTCATGTTTAACGCCTGCTATTCCATGATCTATCTAACTGTTTGCTTCTTACTACCACCAGGCGATATCTTTCATCCCAAGGCAGACCTCCAGTAGTGAAAGGATTAGTGAGGGCTGTAGCTAATATTCCTATGTCGAAAAGCCCCTCTAGACCCAAATAGACCATTCTTGTGGTACCAGTAATTGAGTGAAAAAAAAAAAAAGTCATCGAAAAGAAGTGGTTAAAAGAGGTTCTCAGGGTGAAGAGAACCCATTCAGTCCGATGATGTATTGTGTATTTTATTCCTGCACTCAGCTTACGATTTTCTTCAGGTCAGGGAGGTGGGTTCTAGTCGGCGGGCTTACATACCGTCTCCATTCACCCCTTCGCTACCATAACCCTTCCTACCTTGAATAAAAGTGTCTGCAAGAACAATAAAAAAGAATTACTCTCAGTTTGAACAGGTTATTGAGGACTGGTATTAAACATTACACACTGGGACGGACGGAGAGAGAGAGAGAGAGAGAGAGAAGAAATCCGATAGCCAAAATGAAATAAACTCCGCGGTGGTGGTGATGAGGGTAAAAGCAAGTGCAATAAACCGTATCTGACTCATTTTTGCCCGCGAAACATTTTTAAGTTCTGCCAAGTTCCGCTTCCGGCCGGAGCTTGATATTCGGGTTCCGGGTGCATGGTGCTGTGTGTGTATGCGTGTGTTTTATGTATGAGTATGTGTGCTGGTATGCCTTATGTGTACTGGTGTGTGTGCGTGTGTGTGTGTGTGTGTGTGTGTGTGTGTTTTGTACCTTTATATATTTTCTGCCTGAGCTTGCATGCAGTAATAGAGTTGTCCCGACGGTGGTGGGAGTTGAAAGACATTAAACATTCTGAACAGAGTCAATTGTCCTCTCTTATTTAGTTTATTAGGCAGGAAGAGGGAGAAAAAAGGGAGTGGGAAGAGCGTAGTGGTTGGTGATTGGTTGTGATTATTGAGCCGTTTATCTGTTTGACTGATAAGGGAATTGACTGATTGATGAGTTGATTGCTGTGAGGGGGAGGGGTGATTCGCGTACAGATTTGAGAGAGAGAGAGAGAGAGAGAGAGAGAGAGAGAGAGAGAGTTCCTTGACCTTCTTAAATGTTCCATACAGTTTTCACACAGACAAAAAAGGAGAAAAGGCAAATGTGCAAGAGAAATGATGAAAAAAAAAAAAAAAAAAAAAAAGAGGGAGCAGTGGAAAGTGAATGAATGAATAATTTTTAACCCACCTCATTACGATTACTTTTTCCATTTCATTCTTGCAGTACACAGACGATTTCTTACGTCTTAGGAGAGTCCCCTATACTCTTTTCACCTCAGCTTGGCCTTTCTCAGAGAACTGCTTCGTGACCAGCATCATAGTCTGGCGTTCATGTGTTGTTAAAATTTCAGTGTTCAGAATGGAGAGACGGCAATGTTAGGCCAAACTCAAGTGAAAGGAGTAAATTGAGGTCTCAGTCTGTGTTTAACCCCTCCAGTACGAAGTGTTTCTCTGTAAGTCAGTTCACTGGGGGATACTAAGAAGAAAGTGATGACAGTGCAGGAGTCAGAGAGGTGTGGGTAAGGATGTAAAAGTTGTGGGTAAGGAGGATATAAGAGGTGTGGGTAAGGAGGATATAAGAAGTGTGGGTAAGGAGGATATAAGAGGTGTGGGTAAGGATATAAGAGATGTGCGTAAGGATATACGAGGTGTGGGTAAGGAGGATATAAGAGGTGTGGGTAAGGAGGATATAAGAGCTGTGGGTAAGGATATAAAAGGTGTGGGTAAGGAGGATATAAGAGCTGTGGGTAAGGATATAAGAGGTGAGAGTAAGGCTAAAGAATGAGTAGGTAAAGAGGTACCTGAAGGAGCACTCACAGTACAATACCCTCGTCCACCAGTATCGGTCTAATGGCTTCATATTTGGACACTGCACTGTGACGCTGATCTTCGAGTGATTGCTTCTAAAATCGACTTTCTCCATTCTTGCCTGACCCTTAATCCTTCTACAAAGCTGGGTCCAAATCGAATCAAAACAGTATGAGCTGAACTTATTCTTTGACCTTTCCATGTGTCTTTTATATATGACTGGATGTTCCCAAAATCGAATATCATTATACATGACCCACCCTGAACTATTTCATATTTTTGGTTTGTATCGGATAAAAAGTGTTTAAATTGACCAAGACTTGTGACCTTGACCTTCCATCTAGTATTCTAAAAAAAGATATTGGTTAACCCCTTGACCGATCCTAAACTCTTGAACAGTTAGGTCGAAAAAAAAAAATATATAGTCATTCACACATCACACGGATTGAACATTGACCTTGCCCTGTGACCTTGACCTTTGACTGATACTAGACAAATAGAAGTCGTGTTTTTTTTTCTTTCTTTCTTTTACCCTCAAGCCTTACACTAACATTGGTGTAAATGAAATCAAAACGGTTCAAGTTGACTTTGCTAGATTAAACTTTGACCTGGCTCTGTGACATTGACTTTTGGCCTGTTGTTCTAAAAAAAAAAAAAAAAAAAATGGGTGAACCCCTTGGCTGGCCCTCAACCCGTCCACCAAGTTTGGTTAAAATCATATTTAAAAATTTGAGTTATTTTGATCACACACACACACACACACACACACACACACACACACACACACACACACACACACACACACACACACACACAGGGAGAGAGAGAGAGAAAGAGACAGACAGACTAAGAGAACAGAAAATAAGCAGGAAGCAAGAGAGGGAAGAGGAGAGGATGAGGAAAAGAGAGGGAGGAAAGAGAGAGAGGGAGGGAAGGAGGGGTAACCCGAGAATGTGAGGGTGAGAATCATAAACAATAAACATGTGGCCAGAACACCCTTCCTTCATCCTACTCTCTCTCTCTCTCTCTCTCTCTCTCTCTCTCTCTCTCTCTCTCTCTCTCTCTCCACGAGCTCCCCCTATCTTTCCATTCTCTCCCTCCTCACTCTCTCCTCTCCCTCCACTTTCTCTCTCCCCTCTCTCCCTCAACTTTCTCTATTCCCTCACTCCTTCCACTTTCTCTCTCTCCATCCACTTTCACCCTTTCTCCCTCCTGTCTCTTTCCTCCCCTTCTCTTCCCATCTCCCTCCCATGCTTTTTTCACTCTCTCTCTCTCTCTCTCTCTCTCTCTCTCTCTCTCTCTCTCTCTCTCTTCCTTTCCCCAATTTCTTCCCTCTTGTTCTCCCTCTGCCTATGTCTGTCCTTTTGTAGCTCCCCTCTCTTTCCTTCTCCTCTCGTCTTCCCCACTTCTCTCCCCTCTCTCCCCTCCTTCTCTGCCCTCATTTTCTCCACTCTCTCTCCCCTCGTCCTCTCCCGTATCTCTCTCCCCTCTGCTGGCAATAGATAAAGCCTGCAGCTGCATAGGCAACAATAATGCAGTTGACTCGGGTGTATTGCAAGAGGGGAGAGAGAGAGAGAGAGAGAGAGAGAGAGAGCAGTGTTAGTGAAAGCTAGGGAAATCAAAGAGAGAGAGGAGGAGGGAGGGAGAGATGTGAAGTGAAAAATTGTGAAGAGGATAGGGGGAGTGAGAGGCACACAGGAAGAGAGAGAAAAAAAAGAGAGAGGAAAGGGAGAAGGGATAATGAATATGAGGAGAGGAGAGGGAGAAGAGGGATTAGTAGGGAGAGGGATGGGGAGAAAAGAAATGGGGGAGAGGGGGGAGGGAGAGAGGTGGGGAGGAAGGGGAGATGATGGAAGGAAATCAAGGGAGGAGGGGAGTGCAGTTGAAAAGGGGACTAGAAGAGAGTGGACAAAGGGAGAGAAAGAGAGAGAGAGAGAAGGAGAAGAATAAGAAGAAAAATATTAAGAAGGAAATTTGACATCGTGCATACTTTTTAATGTACTCCTTCTTTGCATCTTAAAGTGAATTGCATCTGGTTACAGGTTAGTTCATAAACCACACACACTGATGACTTCGATTTATCTTGAATTCGGAGACGCTTTCCTTTAAAAGACAATAATGATGATGATGATGATGATGATGGTGATATGTGCATTGTGGCGGCCCGCTCGTGACTTGGATGAACAGCTGTACTATTCGCGTTCAGGTCGTGTTTATGGGTCCTGATGTGATGCGTAGGGTCGAGGAGCACCACTTCCCGTCTCTGGGGGAACTGACCCGCCCCCACCTCACGCACGGGTACAGGCGTGGAAGGCTTTTGGGGTGCAGGGTGGACAATGGGGGAATTGGTGTTGTTGGAATGACTCGTGTGTGTTTGTGTGTGTGTGTGTGTTTGATAGAGTTTTTGTATATATCGTCACCTAACCTAGGCAGAGTGCTTACCTATGTGAACACGTGCAGGGACATACTACCGCAGCCTCTTTAACTCCCTCAGTCCGTTGATGTGGTACTTATCTTTATCCTGCTACCTTCAAATGACTTTATTCACCTTGATGGGAGACTTTTCAAACTGGAAGTTGAGACAGCTTTCATTAACCCGTTCAGTACGAGAGTTTAGTGACAGGTAGTGATCTTAAATGCTTTTGAATGACTTAATATTTTTCTTAATATTTGTTCGATGGTACCTGCTTCAGTGGGGCAGTGCCGGAAGGTAGGAAAAATTCAGTCTCTTTCATTCTACATTCTCTCGGCTACTAACACTTATATTCAGGGAGATAAAATGAGATTTGAAAGAAGGAGAGAGAGAGAGAGGGGGGGGGCAGGGGAAGGAAAGGGAAATTTAATAAAAGAAAAGGTTAGATGTAGAAGAGGAGGAGGACACAAACTGATGAGAGGTGGAATCTGAGGAAGGAGAAGATAAATGACAAAAACGAGAGAGAGAGAGAGAGAGAGAGAGGGAGGGAGGGAGGCAGCAAAAAAAGAATTAGAAAATGAGAGAAAAGAAAGAGGCAGCAAAAAAGGAATTAGAAAATGAGGGAAAAGAAAGGAAAAAAAACGAACGAGGAAGAGAGGTAGACGGGCAAAAAGAAAGAGGGTGTCGGTAAGGGAGAGAAAAGGAGAGAAAAAGTGGACCTAGAATACGCAAAGAGGAGAGAGAGAGAGAGAGAGAGAGAGAGAGTTGCAAGGAAAAAAACGAGTATGGAAAGGAGAAGGGGTGAAAAAAGAGAATTTGAGAAAAGCAGAAAAAAGGGGAAGACGACGCAGAAAGAAGAAAAAAAAATGTCAGGGGAGAATAAGATAGATAGATAGATAATGATAGATAGATAAATTAGCGGACGGATAGATGGATAAAAAGACAGACAGATAATGACTGCATATTGATACACTGATTGAATGATTGATGATGCAGAGAGGAAGAGGTATTTGAAGTGAGAGAATGGTATATACAGAGAGAGAAAGAGAGAGAGAGAGAGAGAATCCCTTCCCCGAACCCCATTACTACTACTAAACACATTATATACTGCACTTCCTCCCCCTCCTCCTCCTCCTCCTCCTCCTCCTTGGTGGGGGGGAGCCTTCTTGTTTTACTATCCTTATCCTTCAGCATGTAGAGTTAGATCTTGTAGTCATAGTTTTCTCTGTAACAAGCAGCCTCGAAAGGACTATAAGGTCTGTTGCTGTTTGCTTTCCTATGAAATCCTATGTAATCCTCCTCCTCCTCCTCCTCCTCCTCCTCCTCCTCCTCCTCCGTGTTGCAAGAAGCTGCCTAAACCTCCGTGCCTCCTTGACGTCATTGCGTGCTGGGAAATACTGTGGTAAGGAAATACATGATGGAGGAGGGACAGGGAGTTTTTGTATAATTTTTGGTTTTATGGGTTTGTGTTTGCGTGCTTTTATTTATTTTTATTTTTTTTTATTTGACGAGTTTCATTAGTTAAGATGATTTGTTTATTGTTTTACTGTATTTTCATTATTATTGTTTATTTACATCAGGAGCTGTTTAGTATATGTTCCTTAGTCCACTGAAATTTCTCTCTCTCTCTCTCTCTCTCTCTCTCTCTCTCTCTCTCTCTCTCTCTCTCTCTCTCTCTCTCACACACACACACACACACACACACACACACACACACACACACACACACACACACACACAACATTTCCAAATAACACCATCACATACAGTACTATCACCCTAGCCTTCCACGCCACTCCCTCCTTTCCCTTTCCCTCACCCCCTCCTCTCCCACTCCCTCTCCCATTCCCCTCCCTCTTCCTCCTACTCCTATCACTCAATTCACCTCCTCCACCACCCATCCTCC
Source organism: Coenobita brevimanus (assembly GCF_032717465.1). NCBI lineage: Eukaryota > Metazoa > Arthropoda > Malacostraca > Decapoda > Coenobitidae > Coenobita > Coenobita brevimanus. Next base: position 27,086,901 of record NC_137050.1, read on the forward strand.
TCCCTCTCGAACCACGTGACTCACCAGCTGACCTCCGGAGTGACGTCACGAATGTAAACAGATGACGCAACCTGGCGGGCATGTGGCGCAGCTGAGTGCATAATGTAAACACGGGAAATATCGCCGGACCCTTACACTTCAGAGAGCGGACCGCCGTGTAGTGAGGGTTGTGTTTTGGCTAGAATGGCGTGCTTTGGCGTATAGACTAACAATAAAGGTGATAAGAAGCTTGATATACTATGTAGCAGTACTGATAATGGATAGACAGGAAGCGCGTCTTAAAAATGTGGTAGAGTGAATGATTTATGTCGTGATGATGATGTAGTAGAAGTGATTAGATGATGATGGTATGTAAGGTTGGTATGAGGCATGTGATGTTTTATGATAAGAGGTATGTGATGTGCTATGATAAGAGGTATGTGATGTGTTGTGCTAAGAGGCATGTAATGTGTTATGATAAGAGGCATGTGATGTGTGTGGTAAGAGGTATGTGATGTATTATGATCAGAGGCATGCGATGTGTTATGATAAGCGGCATGCGATGTTTTATGATAAGAGGCTGTTGATGTTTTGTGATAAGAGGCATGAGATGTGTTATGATAAGAGGCATGAGATGTGTTATGATAAGAGGTATGTGATGTGTTATGATAAGAGATATGTGATGTAGCAGTATTAGTAACAATAATATGTAACAACCATCATATAAAAGCTTAATGTTTTGGTAGTTGATTGAAGTGTGC
>NC_137050.1:27092640-27162640 GCF_032717465.1 Coenobita brevimanus
AGAGAGGAGAGGCGGGAGAAGGGGAGAGGAGAGAAAGGGATGGGAGGGAGAGGGTAGGGAGGGGAGGACACAGGACGGGGAGAGCAGGAGAGTGTATAGGGAAAAGAGGAGGAGGGGAGGGGAGAGGAGTGACGAAAGAGTGGAAAGGGATGGGAAGTGAGAGGAGTGGTGTGGAAGGAGAGGAGAAAGGAGAGAGGAAGCAAGGGGAGTGGAGAAAAGAAGAGAGGGGAGGGGTGGAAAGGAGGGAAGAGAGAAGAGGGGAGGAGAGGAGGTGGGTGGAAGAGAGAGGAGAGAAATAAGGGGAGTGAGGGGAAAAGAGGAGAGGGAGGTTAGGTAAGAGGGTGAGGAGAGGGGAAGAGTAGATGTTTATACTCTCTCTCTCTCTCTCTGCTACTCATTTCCTCCAGTCTCTTTCCCCTCAGCATCTTTCTTTTATTTCTCCTCTCCTTATTCCTTCTCCATGCTCATCCTTCCATCCCTTCCTCTACCCTTCCTTTCCTCCCCCTCCCCCTCCTACCCTTCCTCCCTCTCCCCTTTCTACCCTCCCTCCTTCTACACCCTTCTTTTCCTGTCTTTATCCCCATCTCATAGTATTAGATATCATAGTCATTGTCTTCTCTGTAGCAAATATTCTTGATAGGACTGTTAGATCTCTTGCTTTCCTCTCCTTTGTACTCTCTTCTCTCCTTCTCTCTCTATCTCTCCCTAGCCTCTTCTCCCTCCCGCCCTCCCTCTCCCTTCGTTCCCCTCCCTCCCTCCTTTCACCAATCGCATGTTCCGTTCACTCCCCTCGTTCTTTTTCCCCTTTTTTTCACCTCCTCCCCTTCTGTCTTTCCCTTCCCCTTCCGCTTTCCCCATATTTTTAGTCTTTCTCTTTTCCCCTCCTCCTTTTCCTCCTCCTCCTCCTCTCCTTTTCCTTTCATTTTCACACTTTTTCTTTCCTCTCCATACCCTCCCCATCCAGTCTCTGGCTCCCCAGCTTCTCTCGTTCCACCCTCTCACTCCCTCTCGTCTCGCTTTCCCCTCTCCCTTCCTGTATCATTTTTGTTTTTCTCCTGTTGTCTTCCCATCCTCTCTCCATCCTCATTCCATTTTCCTCTTTTCCTTCTTCACTCATCTTTTCCCTTCCCTCTTTCCCTCCTCTTTTCATACCCTCTCCTCCCTTGCTCCTCTCCATCTCCTCCTCCCTCCTCTCCCTGTCCCTCCCCTTTTCTGTCCCCTCCTATGTATTTCCCCTCCCCCCCCTTTGTGTTCCCAGGGCAGTCGGTGACCCCTGACCCCCCCAGGGGTCGCCACGGCTGAGGTGACACACACACACACACACACACACACACACACACACACACACACACACACACACACACACACACACACACACACACACACACACACACACTTCAAAGCATTCTTAGACATTTTATATTTATGTATGTAGATTTACTTATTGATTAATTTATTTGGTTATTTTCTTATATTGATACATAATATTTGTTTGCATACTTGTAACGCCGAGAAAGACATGCTGTTTTTTTCCTTTCTTTTACTTTCTTGTTTTTCTTTATATGAGTATTTCTTTGGGATGAATATATGACTGAAAAAGAGAGCTAACTTCCATATATAAAAACAAGGCCAGTAAACCTATATTGAGAGTGCGATAGATATATATAGAAAGTATACAGAAGCCCTATAAGAGTATATAAAGATAGAGAATATAGTCATGGTAGTAGTGTTTTTGTTGCCTACACCAGCATCATTCACACAGATTACCACTACACCAACCATCTCTACTACTACTACTAGCCTACTACCAACGCCACTAACCACTACCATCACCACTGCCATCACCACCCCTACATTCACGTCTTTATTCCCCTTACCATCTCCACCACCACTAGCATCACCACTACTACCCCTATATTCACTTCTTTATTCCCCCTACCATCTCCACCACCACCACCACCACCACCACTGTTACCATCACCCCTACATTCACGTCTTTATTCACCCTACCATCACCACCACTACCACCACCCCTACATTCACTTCTTCACCCTACCATCTCCACCACCACTGCTACCACCACCCCTACATTCACTTCTTTATTCACCCTGTTCTCTCCACCACCTCTACCACTAGCATCACCACTACTACCCCTACATTCACGTCATTATTCCCCCTACCATCTCCACCACCACCACCGTTACCACCACCCCTACATTCACTTCTTTATTCCCCCAACCATCTCCACCACCACTACCACCACCACCACCACCACCACCAGCACACAAGGAAGTCATCAGGAAAAGGGTGTTAGGTGACAACGAGACATGTGTGGCGAGACAAGTGTTCCTCTCTCTCTCTCTCTCTCTCTCTCTCTCTCTCTCTCTCTCTCTCTCACTCTCACTTTGGCTAATATAATGAAGGAAATTGTATAACGATAACAACAATTTAATATGCAAGATACTTTTCCTCCTCTAAAGGTTAAAAATCCCTCCCTTCCTCCCTCTCTCCCTCTTTCTTTCTCTCTCCCTCCCTCTCTGTCTCTCTCACTTCCTCTCTCGCTCCCTCTATCCTGTCATCTCTCCATCTTTCCTCATCTCTTTAATTTTTCCTCTCTCGTTCCATCTTCCCCTCCCTCATTCCCTTCCACCCCATTAATTCTACCTCATCTTCCCTCTCTCTCTCTCTCTCTCTCTCTCTCTCTCTCTCTCTCTCTCTCTCTCTCTCTCTCTCTCTCTCTCTCTCTCTCCTTCATTCAGTTTCCTTCCCTTTTTCATTCGTTACTCATTTTCTCTGTCATTCTTTCCTCTTGTTTCCTTGCTTTCTTTCATGTTTTTTCCCTCCCTTCATTGAGTATTCTTCCATGTTTTTCTTCCCCTTCTTCTTCCCCTTTCGGTCTGCATTCGTTATTCACGCCCCTCTCTTCTCTATTTCTGTATTTTTTTTCCTTCTGTGCCTATCTTCTTGTGTGTGTGTGTGTGTGTGTGTGTGTGTGTGTGTGTGTGTGTGTGTGTGTGTGTGATATCCCGACAACTGTCCCCTCTGCTTCTCTTCCCATTTATTTAATCTCTTCTTTATTTCCCCTGTCCACTACGTTCCTCATGTTTTTTATTTCCATCTTTACTCACTTCCGTCTCTCTCTCTCTCTCTCTCTCTCTCTCTCTCTCTCTCTCTCTCTCTCTCTCTCTCTCACCATTACGCACCCATTAAAAGAATATATGTTTCCACTTAAGAAAATATGAGAGTCTACCCAAAAGCATCTTATTACAACCAATTTTTATAACTCCACAGAAAATGAATGTGTGGCGTTAGAATGATCAAAACCACATGTCCAAAAAAAAATAAGGGAATAAATGTTAATAATAGAAATAGGTGAGCGAGAATATTTGGGAAAGAGTGAACGAGGAAAAGGCAGGGCGAAAGAAAATGGGAAAAATGAGTCTCCTGAGCGAAAGAAAACGGACAAGGGTTAACCACGAGTAAAGGTCTTGACAAACACCCGGGGAGGGAGGGAGGGAGGGAGAGAGGGAAGCTAGGAGAGGGAGGAGGCAGGGAAAGCTAGGAGAGGGAGGAGGCAGGGGAAAGCGAGAGCATGGAAAGAGGGAGGGAGGGAAAGAAAGAGAGGAGGGGATAGAGGATGGAGTAAGCATATATGAGGAGGGGTAAAGAGAGAGAGAGAGAGAGAGAGAGAGAGAGAGAGAGACAGACAGACAGACAGACAGACAGAGATAGAGGAAAGGAAAAACAGAGGAAAGTGGGAGGGAAGCAGGAAGAGGAGGAGGGCAAGAGAGAGGCACGGGGGGAAAGAGGAAGGGTGAAGGGAGGGAAGGGGAACGAGAAGGGAAAGAGAGATAAAACTACGGTGAGACACAAACCACACAGGCCATACCGCTGTCTCTAGGTTATATGATGGCGAGAACGAAGGTGTATGCAAACTCCTATACTCTTTTCATCGTAACTTGGCCTGTGTTATCCTATGCAGCTTTATTTTTCCTAACAGTGACAACCAAAATAAATAAATAAGTAAATAACGCTATAGTTCTGCCTCCATAGAGTGCATCCTCGAGACTGGCATCATAATGTATTGTTTATCTGTTGTTACTACTCTGTATTCAGGATGGAGAGGTGGCAGTTTTAGGGCAAGTTAAATGATATGTAGTTTCACAAGGTCATTAGAGTAGTTGTGAATATTGGATAAGGTTAGCCTGCATGCCACGTCTCAGAGCGCATTCAGCAGCGAGGTGAAGCCAGGGTACATACACCTTCTTTTATTCACGGTGTTAACCCCTTCAGTACGATGGCTTATAACCCTATTTTTGCTACTGACAGTCGATTTTAGTTACCTTAAGAAAGATGGTTTGTAATGAGGGTTTTACTGGAGGCTGCATCTATCCTCTCCAGCTCCAGAAGTCTGTCTTAATGGAAGAAAAAGAAAAGTGTGGTCAGCAACAGTATGAAAAATGCGTCATCGTCCTGAATGGATTAACAAGTGACTTTGAAATTAAGAGGTTGTCCACACCTTCGCGCACCCAGTTTTAACCCCTTGACTGTTGGGGTCTCTCCCGGCTGAGCAAAATCGTCTGGAATTCCCCCCCAAAAAAAAAAAAAATAATAATAATAATAATAATAATCCTAGAGTACCGTAAAACGCCATAACTTCGGACGGCGTCCAAACTTCGGACATTTCGCAAAAAAATGTAATAATTCAAGTTTATTGGAAGAGAGTGCGATATTTGCAAAAAATAATGATGTGGGTAGGTAGGGTAATCCTCTAAGACTATTATGTATTAATCCTATTAAACTAGCTTGAATATGTGTGGGTGAAAAAAATTCGTGAATCCATTGAAAAAAAAACTGAATTTTCTTACCCTGCAAAACTTTGTTCACACAGAACAAACAGTTTCAATTGTAAAAAAGTGAACAGTACGATTATATGTAGAAAAGTGCTGTAAGTACTGGGAAGTAAACTGTTTCAAAATATATGCATGGATAATCTTGCTATGCCTGCTTTAATGAATACTTCTTTATTTTGCAGAAAAAATTCCTAACTTCGGACAGACAAATTATTTGAGCCAAATAAAGTCCAAACTTCGGACAGACAATAATATTACCGTAAAACGCCATAACTTCGGACATTTTTTATGTGTTTTAATGAATAACTCCTTGTAGAATGGTGCAATTTTATTCCTGTTGGTGTCATGTGGTAGCCAGGGAGAGTACCTACTAAATCCATATATTTAAAAAAAATTAGCCAAGCTAAACTTGTGCTTTTTTTTTTCATTTTCAAGTGTCCGAAGTTAGGAACAAATTTTCTAACTTCGGACAGCTCTTCCAAACTTCGGACATCCATGTATTTTCCCTTTAAACATGAGAATGGTTAATGGGATCTATCTCTGGACACACTGGCCAAACTTCGGACACTTGAGAAGTTTTTTAAAAATGTAAAAAAAAATATTGGGCACTCGTGACCAGAGATATACATATATATAGAGAAGTATCCCAAAATATCTTCTTTTTGGAGCTCGTAATTTCATATCACATTAAATTGCATCATATCACATTGTAGTGAGGTATTCTGGACGTAAATAGAACTAAGAACTATTCACGAACTTTTTGAGATGAAAAAATAAAATAAAAATGCACTGCATATACCCAAAACTGTAAGAGGAACTGTCCTCATTTTCCTAAACAAAACTTCACTTAATTATCAAGTAGCTACCTCATTGACTCAACAAATGCATACCGAAATAACATAATATGATGTTGAACATTTCTTACAGGTTCTAAAGACACACACACACACACACACACACACACACACACACACACACACACACACACACACACACAAATCAACAGACACACGCACACACTGGCACATGTTATGAAGGCACCATGGAACATATTAACTGTAGTACATCAGTACAAAAAACTATTCCTTAACTACCAGTATAAAATACTGTAACTAAAGATATAGTATCACTTTTTTCTTTAAAATAAACCTCATTACTGGTTAAGGCACCTTATTGGCAATAACTTTGGTACTGGTAGTACTGACTATGGTATCTTACAGATCTATATCAAAATTATTATCATTACTTAGGCCAAAGGTTCACATCTACATCAAAAATCATCCTTTGCTTTCGGTCAAGTGTTGGTTCTGGTAACACCTTCAGTATATCCTCTTTGTCTATGTCACTGCTGTCATCAACCATTGGGTATACATATGTGTGAGGTGTACCCTGAACGTGTTTGAGAAACCTGACATGTATTTCTGGTTTTACCTTAACAATGATAGCAATATAATGCCTATATCTGTCTTTGGTATCAAAGGGAACCCTCACAACTACCCAATCTGAGGGAACAACTTTATCCCCAATAATCTGGCTAGAGGTAACTGTCAGGGGAGATGCTTGTGCTTCATGGTTGGGTGCAGATGTGGAAGTGGAAGGCTGTGCTGCTATCTCTGCTATATCCTCTTGTGGCTGCAGTGGCTGGGGTTGTGGATCATCAACTTCACACTCTTCATGCTGGCTCTCTGTTTCATTTTGTAGTGCCCTTGTAGTAATACTCATGCCCGGTGACACATTCAACCCTTTCTTTCGCCTTGGTTTCGCTATAGCTGGACTTGAGCTTGACTGACTGGTTCCATGCCTCATGTCCTTCAACAATTCCAACACTGAGCTGTCTAAGGCAGTACTGGTAGATGGTTCTGGTGTACCAGTATCAGCTGTATCTTGGATTGAATCTTCTGGAAGTCTTGAGATGGATTTCTGTGGATCAAGAGGATAAATGCCGCACTTCCTAAACCCACTACGTAGGTTGTCAGCAATGGTCCCTTTAACTTTATCCACCAGTTCGGTCAGTAGTGCTGGGAAGCAGTCTTTAGGTAATGAAGCACTCAGCCTACCAACAGTAGTTTTCTTGAAGTTCTCGAAGATCTTACGCCAGTGCACTTTTAGAGGCCGGAACACAGCAACATCGAGAGGTTGTGTCAAGTGCGTGGAGTTAGGTGGTAAGAGAAGAAAGGAGATATTATGTTTCTCACATGACTCAATAACACTGGGTGATACATGGCTTGCCAAGTTGTCTCCTATAATGACAACTCTACCTGTCCTGCGTTTAGCATAGGGGAGGATAATTTTGTGGAACCAGTCATCGAATGAACACGAGTCGAACCATCCACTGGGGGACCTATTGTATAGTGTTCCAGGAGGGCCCCCTTCAGTCCAGGTATCGTAAAGATGGATAGCTTTATACACCAAAAGATTGAGGGAGTAACACACCAGATGCAGTTCCAGAGAACATAATAGATATTGAGGATTTTGTTGAGTTCATGATTCTCTCTGGATATTTAGTGCCCCGCCTCACTATGACTTTCTTTTTACCTGGATCATCAGTAAGATTGGTCTCATCAAAATTTATTATGTTCTCTGGAGGCACACCTTCTAGTGATTTTTTCAGGTTACTGTAGAACTCGGCTAGCATGGCTCTTGTCACTCTGGCTCTGTCAGTCTTTATATTCTAGGACAATCGTCTACTAAGGGTTTGTTTGTGGCGCTTGAAGAAGGAATGGGCCCATTTAACACCAGGTACATTGTTACTGAATCGTGACACAACAACCCCTCGTTTGTCTAAATATGCTTTCACTAACATCCTCAAGTCCAAATTGTCGAGTGGGAATCTCCATTCTGCCAATGTGAGGATTCTCTGACACCCCAGTAACTCTTCATCATGGCTCAATGAAGTATTACGTCTCACTTGTTTGCAATGTTTTTGTATCAGGTAATCATGTAATGTGCTCTTTTTTAATTTATATTTTTCAGCTGCTTTGCGCACACTCATGTTCTTGTTATTTATGTTATCTTTAGCCTTTTCCAGGGCACTTTTGGACACTTACCTTGTGTAGGCTCTTTTCCTCTTTACAGGAGATTTCGCTGTTTTAGCCATGTTTTTCTGTTTATATAATTAGCATCACTTTACCATTACCGGTACCACCGTAAGCGAAAGTCACTCCTGCTAGTTTTTAAAGCCTCTGTCCGCCACGATGCCTCACAGATCATGAATACCCACCTTATTATGGTCAAAGTTTCCATGTCTTTTAAGCATGAGTAAAAAAAAAAAAAAATAACCAATAAAAATAATAGATTTACCCTACCATTTTAATATTTTGCATGATGGTAGTGGAGGCCAAGACTATTCGATTCAAGTAGAGTCGATTCAGTTCGGACTAATTGAACCGTATTAAACACATGAACATTTTTACACTGGATTGAAGAAATAGACTTTAAGGAGCAAGAGGACAGCCCTCTATCATGTCTAAGCCAATTAACCCCTTGTCAAATATCGTCTTATTAAAAAATGATTAAAATTACTCTATTATCTACCTTGTTTAACCCAATTCCACCTGATTCGAGCAGCATTAGACCTGTTTTAGTTAATACGCGTCTTGATCCGAAAAAAAAGAGACTAAATTAATGAGGAAAATTATAAAGGGAATCTCAATTAAAGGCGTGTTTTTATTAGTAAACTTCGATGCAAAAAAAAAAAAAAAAAATAGACCAAATTAATGAAGAAAATAATAAAGGGAATCTCATTTAAAGCGTATTTTTATTAGTAAATCTTGATCGGAAAAAAAGAGACCAAATTAATGAAGAAAATAGACTCATTTCAAGGATCGTACTTTGCTAGCACCGCCAAAATCCCTCGTTCCCACCTCCAGGGCTGACATCTTAACCACATATACCCAGGCAGCGAAAGGGTGAATATTTCGTTCGTCTGTGCCTAATTACAGATGTGCAAGAATAGGACAATGAAGAGGAAGGTTCTCCAGAGAGGGGGTGAGAGTGAGGGGAGAGAGAGAGAGAGAGAGAGAGAATTTCAGTGTAGGTGGAATGGAAGAAAAGAAGCACATAAGAAAGTAGAAGGAATAATAGAGAAATAAGGGGAAAAAAAAAAGAGATTATGACAGAAGGAGAGAGGAAACTTGGAGAGAAGTAAGAGAATGAAACTGGAAGAAGAAGAAGAAGAAGAGAGAGAGAGAGAGAGGGGGGGGAAGAAAAATATGAAGAATATAAGAGAATAAAAGGAAGACACAGGAAGTTGTGTTGTGAATTTGATGAGAAGGAAATGAGTACAGTGTGTGTGTGTGTGTGTGTGTGTGTGTGTGTGTGTGTGTGTGTGTGTGTGTGTGTGTGTGTGTGTGTGTGTGAATAAGAGGGAGAAAGAGAATAAGCGGCACGACCACAGAAGAGGAAGTGGAGGGGGGATAAGATGACACCAAATGCAAGGTCACGTGAGGTCATAGAGGGGAGGGAAGAGAAAGAGAGAGAGAGAGAGAGAATTTCACACTGGACATGTAATAGCCTTCATTAACCCCTTCAGTACTATGGGTCTTCCTTAAATTGACTAGAATCATCCGGAGGTAAGAAGAAGAATTTTAAAATGTCATTGGGTCAAAGGCATAATTAGCTTCCATCTATCAGGCTAGTACTATCTATCTGTCTATCTATTTACATTGTCAGGTAGATGAAGGAACCACATGAAGAGCTAAAAATGGACAGATGGAAAAATATATACAGATGTAAATATTATAATAGGAAGACAGATAAAAGATGTGAGAGGTGAAGAAGTAATTTGGCTGAGAAATTAATAGGATTTAAAAGGTACAGGCTAGAGAGAGAGAGAGAGAGAGAGAGAGAGAGAAGAGGTTAGGTGGAAGACAAGCAGATAAGGGAGAAGGAAGGAGAGAGTGAAGGTGATAAGGAAGGAAGGGAGGGAATTTAAGTAAGAGGATAGAAGAACAGAAAGTGGAGAGAGAGAGAGAGACAGCAGGTGGAGGTGGGTTGCCACATTTCCCGTCCATCACACCTCAAGTGTTTGTTTATTGACGCGGGGGACGGGGGGGAGGGGGGAGGGGGGACCTGATAGGCAGATGAGAGCTGAGGGTGCGAGATAGAGAAAGGTGAGATTGTGTGTGTGTGTGTGTGTGTGTGTGTGTGTGTGTGTGTGTGTGTGTGTAATGAGAGAGAGAGAAAGGGAAGGAAGAGGTAATAAGGGCATAGGGGGGAAGTACAAGAGAGAGAGAGAGAGAGAGAGAGAGAGAGAGAAATGGGAAGGAAAAGGTAATAAGGACGTAGGGGGGAAAGACGAAAGAGAGAGAGACAGACAGACAGACAGAACAGGTGTACTTCCTATAACCAGTTTATCCGTAGTAAATGTAATTATTCTAAAGATGTAACCTGGAGGAGCAGACACAAGAGAGGAAGGAGCGAGAGGAGAGGGAAGAGAGAAAGTGAGAGGAGTGGGAAGAGAGGAAGTGAGAGGAGTGAAAAGAGAGGAAGTGAGAGGAGTGAAAAGAGAGGAAGTGAGATGAGGGGAAGAGGAGAGGGAGAAAAGAGAGAGAGGGTGGAGATAAAAGAAATGATGAGAGGAAAGAAAGACTGAAGGAAGGGAGAAACGGGAAACAGGAGGAAAGGGATGGAGCAAAGGGAGGAGACTGGAATGAAGGGGAAAAAAAAAAAGAGGAGACAAAGGAAAGGAGGGAAGAAGACAGGGAAGAAGAGAGAAGGAAGGGGAAGGAAAGGAGAAAGAAGAGGGAGAAGGAGGGGGAGCAAAGGAGGAGAGGAACGGAATGAAGGAAGACAGGAAGGCAAGAAGGAAGAGAAGAGGGAAAAGAAAGAGAACAGGGAGAAGGAGGAAGAGGAGAAGAGGGAGGAAAAGGAGGGAGTAGGAAACAGAAGGATGGAAGAGAGGAGGAAGAAAAGAGGAGAGGAGAAAGGTAAATGGGGTGAAATTGATAGGCGAGAGAGAAGGGGATGGGAGATAAAGATAGAAAGAGGAAGAAAAGGGGGATAGGAGGGAGGGGGTGAGGGAAAGTAAGGGGAAAGCGAGACGTATTGAAGTGGAGAGAGGAGAGAAGGCAGAGAGAGAGGGAGATGTACTGTATAAAGAGACAGATAGACATAGGAAGTATGAGATGGAGAGACAGAAGTGGGCGAAGGAGAAAGAAAATGGGCTGCAAAAGGAAATGGGTGAGAGAAAGAAAGGGAAATAAGTGAGGCAGATGGAAAAGACAGGGAGGGGAATGGAAAGGGGAGAGAGAGGGAGGAAAGCGAGGGAGAGAAGGAAGTGAAATAAAAAGTTATGGTAAGAAAAAAGAAGGGGGTAACGATAGGCCGATGACAGAGAGAGAGAGAGAGAAGATAAGCTGATAAGGGGGAAGGAAGGAGAGAGAGGGAAGATGACATGGAAGGAAGGGAGGGAATGTAAGAAAGTTAGAGGACAGGAGAGAGTGAAGGGGGGGAGGGTAAGGAAAGAGGGAGTAAATGGGGGATAGGAGAGAATTAAAAAGAGGAAAAGAATGAATAAAGAAGCATGATGTAAAAAAACTATAGACAGAAGGAAGAGAAGGAGAGATTGGTGGACAGGGATAAGAAAATGGACGTTTGAGAGAGGACCAGTAGATGAAAGAGAGGGAAGGATGGAAGAGAATAGGTGAGGGAAGATAGAATAGTGAGGTTGAGATGAGCGGGAAAAAGGAGAGAGGATAGAATAAGGGTATAATAATAAGGGCGGAAAGAAATGGTAGAAGAAGGGAGAAGGAGTAAACGAGGGAAGAAAGAGTAGGAAAAGACGGATTGATTAAAGAGGGGAAGAAAGAAGCGAAGACACACTCCCCACTATCCTCAGACTCACTTATCTTTTCACCACTCTTTTCCTATCCATCCTCCCTTTGTCCCCATACCTTCTGTATTCCTTAACATCCCATCATTCACGAAGTTGTTGTTATCTCTTATCCTTCCCGACATACGCCACCCATATATAGGCCTAGTTCGTGTCTCATGCCTTCACTCTTGGTAGGAAGGTATACTCTCTCAGATCGGCAGTGAGGTACCAAAGCAGAATGGTGAAGTGGTTAGAGAAGTTGTATGCCATCCAGCAAGACCCAGGTTCGATTCCAGGCTTGGGCAATGGGCAGGGAACAGTTTGGTTACTTGATATATGTCACACACACACACACACACACACACACACACACACACACACACACACACACACACACACGACTCACCAACAGATCCTAAAAACACCCCACTTTTACCATCACGCCATTCTGTACGAGCATGTATTCAGTATGGACAGTGCGTATTAGAGTCGAAGTGATGACATGGCAAGTTTCTGACACTTAGGGGGACTGCCGGGCCTGAGGGAACGGACTAGTACCGTATTTTAAGTGTATGCCTACCGTCGGACACAAAAAAATATTACGTAGCTGCACCAATCAGCCGTACGGGAAAAACAGTTTGAAGGAAGAAAAAAATATATATATATATTAAAGATTAAGTAACTAACCCCTCGACAAAGAATACAGATCCAACTTTTCTTCTTTTTTTTTTTTTTTAGATTTTTAATAGATATACTGTACCTGTAAAAATATATGATTATCACTGTTGGTAAATATTTGACAATTTTACGAGAAATTCATCGCCGAGAAATAAAGCTTGAGAGAGAGAGAGAGAGAGAGACTCTTATGGGAGGGGAGGGGAGTGGAGAGTGGGTGTACTGTCTGTTACGCATTCTTTATCAAAACAGTTTCATCCTCTTCTCTTTCCCTCCCTCTTCTTCCTCCCCTCCGCCTTCCTGCTCTTCCCTCCATCTCCTCTTCCCCTTCATTTCTTTCTCCCCTCCCCTCCCCTCCCCCTCTCCCTCCCCCTCCCCTCTCCTCCTCTTCCCTCCCTCTCCTCTTCCCCTGCCCTTCTTCCTTCCCTCCCTTCCCTTCCCTTCCCCTTTCCCCTCCCATCCCCTCCCCTCCCCTCCCCTATCCTTCTCTTCCTATTCCCCATTCCATTCCCCCTCCCCTCCCCTCCCCTCCTCTTCCCTCCCTCTCCTATCCCCTTTTCCTCCCCCTTCCTCACCCGTCCCCTCCCCTTCCTCCCTTCCCATTAGTGACTGTAACGTTTGTTTGTTTGTGTAGGAAGACTTGCTTTTCTCCCTGATAGCGAAGAGTGGGGGGGAAGAAAGAGGGAGAGGGAGGGAGAAAGTAGGGGAAAGGAGGGGGAGAGGATGGAGGGGGGAGAAATGCCAGCGGAGATAGGGCAAGGAGGGGAGAAAATAGGAGAGGGAGGGAAGAGGAACAAGGGAGAAGGAGAAGCAAAATAAAGAGGGGGAAGGAAGAGATAAGGAATGAAGGAAATAGGGAGAGGAAAGGGAGTTGTCGAGAGAGAGAGAGAGAGAGAGAGAGAGAGAGAGAGAGAGAGGAATGGGAGAACAGTGAGGGAAGGAAAGGAATGACTGGTAAAAGAGAAGTTACTACAGAGTACAAAGGAAAGCAAACAGCAACACACCTGATGGTCCTTTTGAGGCTTGTTTGATACAGAGAAGGAGGAGGAGGAGGAAAGGAAGAAGAAGAAGAAGAAGAAGGAGGAAAAAAGAGAGATGGAGGGAGGTAGAAATGCGGAAGGGAAGAGGTATAAAGGGAGGAAAGAGTTAGAAGGAGAGAAGAATGGAAGTGAGGAAGGGTGGAAGGGATGAAAGAAAGGTAGGGGTAAATGAATAGAGAGAGAGAGAGAGAGAGAGAAAGGAAGAAAGATGGTGATGGAGGGAAATAGAAAAAAAAAAGAGGAAAGCGTGAGAGGGAGGGATGGAGGGAGAGAAAGAGGTAGCGGAAGGTAAAGGGGTAAGAACAAGCGTGTGAAACAAGCTCTCTCTCTCTCTCTCTCTCTCTCTCTCTCTCTCTCTCTCTCTCTCTCTCTCTCTCTCTCTCTCTCAGAATCTTAACATCCTTGGTTCTCCTCCATCTGTTGTTGATTATTTAAATTCCCGCCAACCCCCTCACCCCCTTCACCCCCCATTCTCTCTCTCTCTCTCTCTCTCTCTCTCTCTCTCTCTCTATGTCTCAGTCTCCCTCCGTACTTTTTCCTTTAACTTCACCCCTTCTGTGTTTTCATCCTTCACCCTCAACTCTGTTTTCAGGCGTTGCTTCTCCCAATTTTCCTGTACGTCTGTTTGTTTTGAAGACTATTAATGAGCGATATAGGTGTACTAATTTCTGGAGGTGATTAGAGCCCGTATTCTCGTCAGCCAAGAAAGCTCCCTAACACCTTTTTCCAAGCGATTTCTTTTGATCATTACACCTAACTCTTGTGCGTTACAAAAATCCTTCCACTATCGCCACACACTGCAGAAATGACGCACAAGAGGATATCAACCAGCCATATCCAGAAATAAATCGCAAAGGAAGAGGTGTTAGGAAGCATACTTACCAGACGGGAATATTGAGCTTGGACTGATATTAACAAATGCTGAATCAATACAGGTTCTATTCTTAGGTGCTACCTGCTTGGAATTATTGATGATATAGGTGATTATGAGAGAGAGAGAGAGAGAGAGAGAGAGAGAGAGAGAGAGAGAGAGAGAGAGAGAGAGAGAGAGAGAGGCCGTTTTCGTCCATAACATCATTAATAAGTGTAGTTAGGTAACGGTTGAGACTGGGACCCTCTGTACTAAGTGGGGTTGTAAGCTCTGTGTATTCTGTGTATCAGTACCATTACACCTGAATACACCTGCCATTCCCTCCATCAATGCCTTTCTCACTCCCTTTCTTCCATATCTTCCTTCCCATTAATGCCATTCTCCCTCCTTTTCTTCCATACCTCCCATCCCTCCTTCCTTTTCTTACATTACTTCCTTTTTCCATTTTTTTCTTTCATAGCTCCCTTCCTCCCTCATTTTCTTCTATTATTACCTTCCTTCATATTTTTCTTATATATCTTCCTTCCTCCCTTTTTTTTCTTCAGTTAATTCCTTTCTCCCTCCCTTTCTCCCATCACTTCCTTTCTGCCTCTTCTTGTTCCGTATCTTCCTTCCTCCCTTCTTTCCTTCTCTTCTTACTTATTCTCTCCCTACTATTTTTTTCCTTCACGTCTTTTTCCATTTCCCTTTCTTATCCTCTCTCCCTTAACATTCCATTTTTCCCTTGGTCTATCCTTTCTTCCTTCTTTGTATTCCTGTTTTTCCTTCTCTTCCTTTTTCTTTAATCCCCATCGTCCTTTTCATTATGTTCCTTCGCATCCTGCTTTCTACCCTCCATCCCTCCTCTCTTCCCCCTCTCCCTCTTTTCCTTCCCTTTCCTTTCTATCCCTCCCTCATCCACCTGTTTTCCCTCCATCCCAGTCCTTTCCTTCAGCTTCATACCACTCTTCCCCTCTCTTCCCTCCCCCCCTCCTTCCTTTCCTTCCCTCCACCCTTTCCTTTCTCTCCCTCCCTCCCTCCCCCCTTTTCTCTTTGTTTCTCACTTAATCCCATCTTGTTTTTATCTGAGCTTCTCTCTCTCTCTCTCTCTCTCTCTCTCTCTCTCTCTCTCTCTCTTAGTGATTCATAAAACCTTTTGAGATATTGCCCATGTACTCTCTCTCTCTCTCTCTCTCTCTCTCTCTCTCTCTCTCTCTCTCTCTCTCTCTCCCATCCCTTAGTGATTCATAAAACCTTTTGAGATATTGCCCATGTAATTCTCTCTCTCTCTCTCTCTCTCTCTCTCTCTCTCTCTCTCTCTCTCTCTCTCTCTCTCTCTCCCTCTCTCTCTCTCTCTCTCTCTCTCTCTCTCTCTCTCTCTCTCTCTCTCTCTCTCTCTCTCTCTCTCTCTCCTTCCTAATCTCTCCATCTTCCCCCTCCCTCCCTAATTCTTCCCCCCCCCTTAGTGTAATCGCCATGTTTTTCCCTCCAGTGCCTAGGGCTGTGTGTTCCCTCTCCCTCCTCCGTCTTTCCTCCCTTTCCTCCATCCCTTTCTCCATCCTTTCCTCCCCATTCATTTTTCCTCCATCCAATTTTTTTCCTTCTTTTGCTCCTTTTCCATTCTTCGTCTCCTCCCCCTCAAAATGAACGGATTTTATTTTTCCGCGGAAGGGACATGTTTTTCAGGTTCTCAGCCCTGGGTTTTTCCTTTTTTTCGTCATTAGTGTTAAATTCCTGCTGCCGATCGACTGCTATTGATTTAAGAGGAAATATTTATTGATTATATTCCTCCTTAAATTCCTGCTGCCGATCGACTGCTATTGATTTAAGAGGAAATATTTATTGATTATATTCCTCCTCCTCTCTTCATTCCTCTCGCTTCTCTCCTTCTTTCTTCTCCTCCGTGCTTCCCTCTCCCACGGAACATCTTCCCTCCAGCACTTCTCTCCTTCGTATCCTACTCCTCCACGCGATTACATCCTTCCCTCCTCACCTCACTATCCTTTGGCTTCTCATTTTCTCATCCTTTCTTACCTCTTTCTCAGGAGCGAAATTGTGAGGATGAAATATTTGCCGACACAGGTATGCCTACGTCTTAAAAAATCGGGAATCCTTTGTTATAAAATTTTCCCTCAGTGTCATAAAAATCCTCGCTTTTTCCTGGCATCCTGAACAGCAGATTGGTGAAGTGATGGGGTAGATTCTTTTCTCCTTCTACCTTTGTCTTGTTCTCGTAGATTAGATACCATAGTCTACCCTAAAAAAAATAATACGGAACACTAGGCATTGTTATTTGTTCTCTATAGCAGTTCTTTGTGCTCCTCTCTCATGCCCTCCATCATCCTTTATTCTCCCCTTTCTCTGTTTTTCCTCCCACCTCTGTCCTTCCTTTCTTCCCTCCCTCCCTCCTCCCTCTAACCTTTGACCTCCCCGGTAGTTAAAGGTGGGGAGGAGGGAGGGGGTGAGGGGAGGAAAGGGGGGGCCAAACACCTGTCGCGAGCAGTTGACCAATGAGGGACCGGGATGGTGGTCAGGTGGGGTGTGATTGGCCCAGCAGAAAGACCAATTAAAAGCGCTTACCAGGTCGTGATTCAGGGGAGATGAGAGAGAGAGAGAGAGAGAGAGAGAGAGAGAGAGAGAGAGAGAGAGAGAGAGAGAGGATTATAAAAGAGAAAGTGAAAATTAGGAGAAAACTGGAAAAAGAAGGAAGGTGGTATACATGGATAATGAGAAAGAAGAAAGGGCTATGGAAAAAGGAAAGGGGGGAGGTTAAGCAAGCAAGAAAACAGCGATTAACACGAGAGAGAGAGAGAGTGAAAGAGAGAGAGAGAGGAGGGGGAGAGGGAGGGGGAGATATAAAGTGAGAAAACTTGTAAGAAAGCACACACACACACACACACACACACACACACACACACACACACACACACACACACACACACACACACACACACACACACACACACACACACCGGTTCGGGTGGTCCGGCTCTCGTATTAATCATCGTTCATCATCATCATCATCATCAGCCTCACCCAATTTCCCTTGTTCACATGGGGTAGGGTGATTTAGTGCCTGTTTCTTTGATCTCGCTTATCCAGGAACAAACTTCAGCCCCATGTACCTAGTCTTATCTCTTTTGTGGCGTAAGAGATGTGAGGCTGCTTGTATTATATATTTATTTTAATGCAGTAAAGAAGGAACCCAAGGCCACAAGCTTCATCAATCCCACTCCAAACACAGAGGGAAGGGACGGTTCCAGCTCCCTATTCCCACACTTTTTGTCACTTTTTTTTTTTACCCAGTAAGCAGGGATTATGAGGGTGATATTCCTCCTAGCGTATCCTATGTTCGGTAATCACAGACGCATTGGCCTGTGTAGCAAGTCCTCCCAACCCACCACACCCTCCGGCAATACCCCACACAGGAAGTAAATGCAGCACTACCTAGTACAACTGCAGTGTTTAAAGGATATTTTATTTTAACGATGGTGTTAGTATTAGGAATGGTTTCTTTGATTATGTTATTTTAATATCAGTGATTAAAGAATGCTGAAATATCGCCCATTTGGTTAAGATTTTAGACGCAGGAGCATCCTTCAGTCAGTCACATCTTGAGGATTTTCACGTGCAAGGTTCTTCACCAGAGAAGTCCCATATGGTACTTCACTTGAGCATCTGTCTATAGTTCTTTCACCTAAACTTGGCCCAGATTTGCTTTTTCAGCTTAATTCACATACCTCAGTGACAGAAAAAGGCAAAGCAATGGCACTACATTCCTTTCATAGCACTACATCAATTGGCATCATATTCTAGTGTTCATGTCTTCTTACAGTCTATCATTCAGCATGGGAAGATAGCAGTGTTAGGCCAAGTTAGAGTACGATGAGTACAGTATTTCGTTTACTTCGGAAAATCAAAACCACTTCCTGTCCTAGTGATATTTCGTGTGCAAGGATCAAAGGTACAAAATGGGCCAGGTTAACCTAATATATCACCATTTCTCCTTTATTTCTAATGGGGGCTAATATTCCTAGGGTGAGGGAGACTTGGTATTTTTCTCTGTCCATATATGATTCTCTTCCATAATAATCCATCAGGGCGGAGGGTGAGTATAACATGCCGTGTTTATGAAGCAGACACAGTGAAACACAGTACGGTATAGGCCAAATTTTATCCCCGCTTTTATCTACTAATTCCAGACACTATAGTCGGTTTAGGTCTATTAAAAAAGATCCGTATCCAATTTTTAGCTAGTTGATGGGCAGGTATTGATAGACTGGGGAGTAAATTTGACTAATAACCAAGGAGACTCCCATAAAACGAAGGCTCATCAGATTACACACACACACACACACACACACACACACACACACAGAGAGAGAGAGAGGGAGAGAGAGAGAGAGAGAGAGAGAGAGAGAGAGAGAGAGAGAGAGAGAGAGAGAGAGAGAGAGATTTAATTAGAACATAAATAACAATTATCATGTTCATCACCCTCCACAGTAACGTTATAATTGTGCGCATCTGTCTCCGCGCATATTATCTCTCTCTCTCTCTCTCTCTCTCTCTCTCTCTCTCTCTCTCTCTCTCTCTCTCTCTCTCTCTCTCTCTCTCTCTCATATTTTCCATGTGTTCGTTTCTTCTAGTATATATAGTACTTTTCCCCCCAATATTTTTTGATACGAAAGTCATATGGATTTATACGAAGAACCACTTTTTCTGAGAGAGAGAGAGAGAGAGAGAGAGAGAGAGAGAGAGACAGACAGACAGACAGACAGACAGACAGACAGAGACAGACAGACAGATAGACAGAACAACATCGCTCGACAACCAGACACAGAATAATACTTTTTACGATAAGGAAGTAAACTGGCAGAGGAGAGAGAGAGAGAGAGAGAGAATCATTTCGTGTTGAATCATTTACCCCGTGGTTGGTGTTGACGCACTTCTAACATAATTTATTCACACCGACACCAGATAACTTTTGCCCAGCTTTGATCAGCCCCAAGAGAGGGAGGGGTAAAATAATCTCAGCCCCCCTCTTTGTCTCTTTGGATTTTCTGTATTGTTTTTATTTGGACTGAAGCAAGAAATTTTGTTCAGCTGACTGTTTCCACCTATTGAAAGGTTTTTATTGATATAGTGCGTTTCCTCTAACCTGGCAAAAATCCCTAAGGTCAGTTGAGAGCCAGGTGTGGTCAGATTAGAGGGTCGATTTGACTATAGTCTCACCAATCTTAAACCCAGGTTTGGGTGGAGTCTGGCGCTGGGTGCAGCCATGCCATACTTCCTAAACGAGCGATGAGTAGATTCTGTTATATATGTAATAGGCATCACAGATAGGTACACACATACTAATACAAAATAAACGTAAGTATTCTAGCATATAAAAGGAAGGTAAACTTGTAATGCATATGGCTCTTGTACATCAATAAAGAAACGTGGCATACATATTTTACAGTGGTGCTGAAAAATATGTAGTTACTTTTACCGACTTTCACGGTAGTTCTAAGTTGGGTAAGTAATGTAACAATTACGTTTATAATATAATTTGAAGGAATCAATAGAACATACGCTATTTTCTTAATAGAAATAAATAAGTTAAAACACTCACGAGCGGCAACACCAGGCCCATACTGGGAGTTAATCCATTGGAGGGAGATTTAAGCTTCTGTCAGGTGCTTCCACTATTCACTTTCTATGTTGATGCAGACACAATGGCAGCTACGCCAACTCGCTCGCATCTACATAGTCAAGCCAAAGAAATGGCCTTCAACGTAAGCCAGTATTTTCTGCAGGAGAAGCAGTACGGAGGAATTTTCGATGATGTGTCAAGGGCAATTCATCGAACAGCTGCAGCAACAGGACTTAGCAAGAGCAGGATTGAAGCAATACGCAGAGAAGCAAGAGATAATGAAGAAAACAACTCTCCAGAGTTTACGTCTCCCAAGAAAATCACTCTCACCTCTTCTGATGAGGAGGATTCATGATAATTTCTTACATGCTGTAAGAGAAGAGGAATAGGCCTATCGGGGAAACCTCTTAAAAAAAAAAAAAACGCCGTGACTTTTACCTCTTGGGTGGTGTGGAAAGAAAGTCTAAGTTTTAATATGTAGAGTGTAATTTAAAGGCTATAACCAGGTAAAAAATCATAAAATATATGAGAGAGAGAGAATGCGACTTTTAAATTCATTATTTTGATTATATTTATAACTTAAACTAGTTTGTCTTTACACACACACACATACACAAACACACACACACACACACACACACAGAAGTGGGTGAAGTCATGTCAGGCCAGGTGGCGAGATGGGAGCGGACGAACTCTAACGGTGTCAGGTCAGCCACTAGCCAATGAGAGTATAGGAAACAAGGCAACGCTGTACGCCGGGAAATCCCCGGCTAGACTCCACCCAAACCTAGGTTTTAGATTGGTGAGACTATAGTGACCAAGGAGACTCATTCCTGCCTCAGATCTAAGGCTCATCGAGTTTAATGCAGCGGCGACGTGGTACTGTATTCAGATTGTGAGTGCCGACCTTATCTGCATTGGGATCTCGCTAAACCCTTTCAGTCTTATACCAGACGATTTTATTAAGCTTGGAGAGACTGGTTTGACTGGTAAGGCTAAACCCAGACTATTTCATTCAGCCTGAAGGAACCGCTCTGACTGATAGGACAGAACAACGATATTATCAGGCTAGAGTAACCGCAGAGGAAAGCTTATGGGGGTATCTCAGTTCAGTCCTTTAATCTTAATTCTGTATAAGACGATCCCAATTCTTGCTACGTCTGCCTCTTGGTGCTCTGCCCACCCCATTCACAATCGTAGATCTTCTCATCCAGCTTCCAGCATCCATTCTCTTCATATATGTTCAAATCCCCTCAGACTTTATTAATGGATCAGTACTTAACACCTACTGAAATACGATAATAATAATAGTAATAATAGCTAAATACAACTGTGACTCCTCTTCCTGAATGGCATGATAATTTTTGCATTCATGATCAGTTCTGTCCTGGATGAAAAAAGCAGCCTCGAAAGAAAGGGCCATTAGGTCTGTTGCTGTTTGCTTTCCTTTGCACCCTTTTGTACACACACACACACACACACACACACACACACACACACACACACACACACACACACACACACACACACACACACACACACACACAGGATGTTCATAAGTTTCGTGTGCACTCTTGAAAACGTTGACTCCGGATGTGCGTCAGATTGAAAAAATTGGTAAGCGGATTTGAAAGAGCAAAAATTAAGTGTTTTATTATATTTCCATAGCGTTCTTTGACCGGTGAGTCCAAAGCCCTAACATGTATTCAGTATTCACGGTGGGTATTGGAGCCGAAGTGGTGACATGTGACGGTGTTTATTATGTAAAAGAACTGCTGAACCTCCTTCATGGCTGAACCTAAGGGAATAGATTGTCAGGTTTGTTACTAGAATTGTACTCTCTCTCTCTCTCTCTCTCTCTCTCTCTCTCTCTCTCTCTCTCTCTCTCTCTCACACACACACACACACACACACACACACACACACACACACACACACACACACACACACACACACAGCTTCTTTCAGTATGACTCTGGAGCCTTCAGTCGTTGCTGAAAGTTTTGTTAGTCCACTAACAGCGAGAACAAAAATGAGAGAGAGAGAGAGAGAGAGAGAGGAGTGGGAGTGAGAGGGTGGCAACGAGGGAATTAATTGTGCGATTAAGGGGAAGAGACGGAGAGACTAAGGGGAGGATGAGGAGGGGGGAGGGAGAGGGGGAGAGAGAGAGAGAAGAAAGGGAAGGAAGGGAGATGGGGTGACGATGGAGAGGGAAAGAAAAGGAAGGGGGGGGAGGGAACTTGGAGAGGAGAGAGGAGCCAGTGAAAGAGAGAGAGAGAGAGAGAGTTACATGGTTGCTCAGACCACACAGACCTAACAGTCCCTGCGAGGTGGTTCGGCCTTAACACTAATACAAAACTCAGGTTACAGAAATAGGAGAAAAGGATAGCACAGCAGAAGACTCTCTCCCCCACCCTCCAGACCCTCCTTCTATTGCCGCACAGGGAAAAAATTGAGAAGTAGCACCTTGTAGGATTTAAAAAGCCTGGTAGAAAGTTAGTTAGAAAGTAAGATATAATGCAAATGAAAAAGCTCACCATACAACCAAATATTAATTCTAATCTTAACCTACTGAATGCACTTTTTTTTATTTTTAAAGACTCAAGGAAATATGGAATGTATACTTAATTGCCACGTTTGTATGCAAAAATCTTCACACCCATTCATGTGCACGTTACGCATAATCTCAAGCATGTCTATGTCAACATGTCTGTGCAGTGAGAGAGAGAGAGAAGAAAGGGGGGGGGGCCAGGAAAGAGGGATAGAGAAAGTGAGTAGAGGGGGGAAAGACGGACGATAGACAATAAGGTGATTAGGTAGAGGGGAAGTACGGAGCATCTGAGGGGAGGAAAGGGGAGGGAAAGCGAGGGGGTTGAGAAGGGCTACTAAGTGAAGATGAGGCTGGAGAGTGAGAGAGGAGACAGGCCAGTGAGAAAAATAAAATACTTCACATAGAGAGAGGGAGAGAGGAGCGTTAGGTATGAGAGAGAAAGAGAGAGAGGAGGGAGAAAGTGGAAGTGGGGAGATGGGGGTCAGGGAGGTAGGGAGAGAGAGAGGGGAGCGTCGCCCCCTCCCCTCGTGTGACGTCACAGTGCCACCCTGACCTTTCCAAACCTCCTGCATTATCTCAAAGGTCAGGTCTCCCCCCTCACCCCCATTACCCCTTCCTCTCTACCCCCTCACACTCACCCCTCCCTGTCTCCCCTCCTGTCCCTCATCCCTCCTTGTCTCCTCCCTGCCTCCCTCCATCTCACCTTTCTCTGTCTCCCCGTCACCCCCCCTCACCCCTACCTGTCTTCCCTCTTCCCTTCAACCCCCATCCCTCCCTCACTCTTTCTCCCCTTCTCCCACACCTCCTCACCCCCTCACCCTCTGTCTCCCCCTGCCCTCCCTGTTCACTCTTTTTGACCCTCACTTTCCCCTCACCCCTCCATTCCTCATTTTATCCTCCTACCTCCCCCTTACCCTTCCCTCCGACCCCCCCCTCCCCCTTACCCTCTGATTCATCAATCGCACTTCACTCATTTCGTACGTCACTCCCCCTCACTCCCTCACCTCTCCTCATCTCCCCCTACCCCTTCCCTTGTCCCCCACTTCCCCTTCATGCCTCTCTTTCCCCCCCTACCTCCCCCGTCTCTCATTCTCTTACGTCACTGACTCCACCCTCCCTCTCTCCCCCACCCCTTCCTCACTCTTTCTCCCAACCTCTCCCACACCTTGATGATTCACCCCACCTCTCCTCTCTCCCCCACTTAACCCCCTCACCCTTACCTGCTTCCCCCTCCTCCGTCTCTCCCCTTTGTGTTCCTCTCCCTTCCCCGCACCTCTCTGTATCACCTCCACCGCTCCCATCTCTCACGTCAGAACCTCCCCCCACATCCCCACCCAAATCCCACCCCATACCCCTCCTAATATCATCCACTGCCTCGTCTCACGTCACTACTCCCTCTCACCCCATCTCCCTCACTCCCCTCTCATCTCAACCTTCTCATACCGACCTTCCCCACCCTAGCACCCTTACCCCACCCGCCCCCCCTCTCTTACCCCACCTATCCTCCTCATTCCACCTGTTCCCCTCACCCCACCTGTTCCCCTCACCCCACCTGTCTCTCTCAAGCCACCTGTCCCCCTCATCCCACTTATCCCCCTCATCCCACTTATCCCCCTCATCCCACCTGTCCCTCTCATCCCACCTGCCCCCTTCTCTTACCCCATATCTCCCCCTCCTTCACCCGCTCTGTCCCCCCTCCCTCACCCCATCTCTCTTCCTTCATCTCAGTGGTCCGCCTCCCTCACCTGCAGTCCCCCTCCCGCATCCCAAAACATTTGAAACCAAGCCAGCAGTGTACAGAGGTTGTTTAAGAAGCCAGTAAATTAACTGGATTCATCGGTTAGAGCTTTTCAGTATAAAGCAGCAAATGTCGTCACTGTGTACAGTTCCTAAGCATGCCCACACCTGGAATATTGCGTCAAGATCTGGCTACCTTGTTGCTGTATATATCTATATATATATATATATATATATATATATATATATATATATATATATATATATATATATATATAAATGTGTGTGTGTGTGTGTGTGTGTGTGTGTGTGTGGAGAAACTCGAGAAGCAGATGAGAAATAACCATACATGGAATGATTAGAAGAGTTGAATTTATTTACCTTGTCTAAGCGCAGACTTTGGGGGGATTTGATTCAAGTATACAAAATCTTCAAAGGACATGGTAATATTGGTGTCAGAAGGTGCTTCACAGTAGATCGGTCTAATTTTACTGGAGGCATAGCAGATAAAATCGTTGGCAAATGTTGCTACTTTCATGAAGCTAGGCTCTTCTTCAGTAGGGTTGTAAATGTACGGAACAAGTTTCCTTCGTATGTGGTTAACATTGATACAGTACTAACATTTAAAAAGCGCTTGGAAAAGTGTACGTCTTATGTTCTCCAGCCAAGCATGTGTAC
Organism: Coenobita brevimanus; assembly: GCF_032717465.1. NCBI lineage: Eukaryota > Metazoa > Arthropoda > Malacostraca > Decapoda > Coenobitidae > Coenobita > Coenobita brevimanus. The sequence continues at coordinate 27,117,474 of NC_137050.1, forward strand.
ATGTGATTAATGCATTTATGAAGTAAGATTTCTTACGGTTGAAAACACGAAAGGCGTACCAGTAACCACAGAGCAACAACGACAAGTTCCTTAGGTTGGCTAAATGTGTTTCACTTTCATCCTCTCCTATGACATTCCCATGACAGCTTCTCTGTACTGCATGGTGGTCCTTCTCACTCAGTCCTGCTGGTTGTGGCTACTGGGTTTGGTGGATGGGGGGAAGCCTTGCTGCTGTTTTATCGTTGTTTGAGACTGCTATTTTATCGTTGTTTGAGACAGACTAGTTTGCGTTAGTTATGACCTAGTGTTTGACAGTTTTGAAGGCACCAACAGGTCTATCATTTGCTTTCCTTTGTGCTCCTTTGTACCCCATCAATCTCTCTTACCCCACCTGTTTCCCCTCACCTTACTGCCTCTCCCCCCAGCGTCCCTCCCTCATTCCAGCTGCCCCCTACCTCTCATCTCGTTTTCATTTCCCCCCCTTCCCCTCATCGCTTCCCCTCCCTGATATTACCTCTCTCTCTCTCTCTCTCTCTCTCTCTCTCTCTCTCTCTCTCTCTCTCTCTCTCTCTCTCTCTCTCTCTCTCTCTCTCTCTCCCTCCCTCCTTCATACCACTTCTCTTCCTGCTCTTCCACCCTCCATTTTCCCTCTCATTCCCCTTCTCTCCATTCAGCACTCCATTATTCCCAACTCACCCCTTCATAGCCAACATTTCTTTCGCCTCCTGTACCATATGTATATCCCCTCCCCTTCACACATTTCCTCCTCCTCACCTCCCAATCCTTCTCTTCCTCATTTCACCTCACTTCTTTGTGCCCTCCTACTTTTCCTCTTCTTTTTCCCTTTCTTTACACCCCTACGCTCCTTCTTTTCTCCCCTCTTCCCTCCCTCCCTCCCTCTTACCTTGTTTCTCCCTTCCTCGCATTCCTTTTCCCTTGTCGGCTTTCTTCTTCCTGCCTATTATAGCTTCATATCCCATCTCTGTTCTTCTCTTCCCTCCACTCCTCTCATCCTATCCTCATTCTTTCTCTCACACCTTAAGTACCTCCCCTTTTCCATCTCAGACTTCAACCTTCAGTCCCTCATCACCCGCATTTTCCCTTACCCATCCCCTCACTCCCTCACCTTTCCCCTCCCTCAGCCTCCCTCACTTCACATCCCACTCTCCTTCCTAATTTTCTCCATTCCCCTCATTCCTTCCTTCATCATCTCTTCTTTCCTGTTTTGCTATCCTTTTTTTCACCCTCCCTTACCCCTTTCTTCTCCATCATACCCCCCTTCTCATCATTCATTTCCCTCACCTTCCTCACCTTTCCCTTCCTGTATGCCTCTTTCCTACCTCACCTCTCTCCCCCCATTCCCCATTCTCTCTCTCTCTCTCTCTCTCTCTCTCTCTCTCTCTCTCTCTCTCTCTCGTCACTTTTTTTTTTTTTCCCTTCTCCCATCCCTCCCTCGTCTTCCTCCTCACATCGTCTGCTGCAGGGTTCAGTGTTGGATCCTGTTATAAATGCGTGTGAACTATAATAATAATGTCTTTTACTTTAATATACCCAAATCTGCTGATCATCCAAAAACTGGTAACACATGCACCTTCACAAACGCCGATGATCCAGGAAGAAAAACGGTTTAATTGAGTCCACAAATACCTAATGGCTTTTAATTGTGATAAATTGAAGAGTTAAAACATTGGCAGCAAAAATGAAGACGTTGGCTATGATACAGGTAATGTCCAATACCTATATGTAGAGCAAGAAAAAGATTTAGCATTGCAACTCAAACTATGAAAGCGAGACGACAATGTTCAGAGACTTATAGTGCCATCAGAGTAATTGGAATCATACAATAGGTAAAGTATTCGACTATAATGGGGAAATAGCAACATCAACTTGTATACTTCTCCAGCAGGCCCACCATTAGAGACATGGAAAATCTGGAGGTATTACAGCTAACAGTGTCAAAAATTATACCTTCACTCAAAAACAGACTAAACAAGGACTGTCTAGAGGTGGTGATTATGTTTAAGTCAGCGCAGGCTATGAATGGACCTAATCCATGCATACACCATATTATAAGGGATATTAATAATATGGCGGATAATAATTACTTCACTATACACCAGTCGAATTATACCTGAAGCAACGGCACTGAATTTATGAGCAGACGGTTTCATTCAGAGGCAGCAAATCAATCTCAACCATTGCCTGGCAGTGTGGTAGGCTGTAATACTGTGCTGACATTCACAGGTCGCAGGGTTAAGAACTTGGCGTCTGATCCCAACATACACAAGTAAACCCCTTAGTAATGTATTCCTGGTGTATCTTGATTTATGCAAGTATAGGTCTTGGAAGATACAACCACACAGCAATAGCGTTGTGTAATATCATAAGGTTAATTTGATGTTACTTTAACTTACAGGTTGATATAGCGTAGAATGTATCCCAGCCATTCTTTCCTATAAAAGTCTACGATGGTATTTTTATGTTGCATGTTGGTCCATCTCACTTTTTCATGCCGACTTCGACTTGAGGGATTGGTGGATGATGTGAGCCGTCCTGTTTTCGTGTCCTTATATTCGACTTTATTATATTCCTTTGTCATAGCCTAATTTATCATAATCGGCCTCGCAAGCAGCAATAGGCGTTGCCGTTTGATTTCTTTTATTTTATATTTTCATTATTTTTATCAGAGCGGGTCGAGAGGGTACAGCAAGTGAAATAAAACATTACCCAACCCCTCACCCCTCTCCTCTACCCCCTCCCTTCCCTCATTCATTCCATATTCATACTTCTTCCCTCACATTACTGCCTCATTTCTCCTTTCCTCTCACCCCTCCCTGATTTCCCCCTTTCCCCATCATTCCTCCGTCCCCCCTTCTTCTCCCTTACCTTCACTTCTCCCTCACTTCACTCTACACTTCCCCCTGACACCATCCCACACACTGAATCCCTTTTATCCTCCACTTGTCCCTTTCTTCCTTACTTTTCACTCCTCCCTTTTATGCTTCTTCCTTCGCCATTTCTTCCTCCTCCCCTCTTCCATGCTCCCTCCCTCCTCCCTGTTGGTGGTATTTAAAGAGTGATATTCCCTCGTGGTATTGAGTGAACAGAACACCACTAGTATAAATGTGGGATGGTATACAAGCGTTTCCTGGAGGGGGGGTGTCATAGCGCTCTCTCTCTCTCTCTCTCTCTCTCTCTCTCTCTCCAATCATTATACCCTTTTTCTTCTGTCATTTTACCCCATTTCCTTCCCTTCCCTACCTTACCCTTCCATTTTTCTATTACTCCCTCTTCTATTATTCCTCACCCTTCTCTTTTGTCACTTTACCTCTTCTTCCTCTCTTTTGTCACTTTACCTCTCCTTTATCATTTTACCTCTCCTTCCTCTCTTTTATCATTTTACCTCTCCTTCCTCTTTTTTATCACTTTACCTCTCCTTCCCCTTTTTTATTACTAGCGCTCCTTCCTCTTTTTTATCACTTTACCATTCCTTCCTCTTTTTTTTTATCACCTTACTTCCCGTGCCTCATTTTTGTCACTTTAGCTATCCTTCCTCTCTTTTATCACTACCTCTCCTTCCCTCTCTCACCCATCCTCACTCGCCTTCATTTTCTCTCATTTTCTTCCTCACGTTATTTTTCATTTTTTTTTCCTAACTCTCCCATTCAACCGTGTGTACATAATTTTCATAGTACCTGATAATTTTACTGGTGACAACTACTTGACCCTCTTATGGTCAAAGTAACTTTAGTATTGTGTTCCAGCTCACGTCACTCTATTTTACTCAGCTGAATGTCAAAACAGCCTGAGTGTGTTAAAGCGCATTATAATATAATGTGCTTCGGTGTCGTAACTACGAGGAAGGGGGAACGGGGGGACTGAGCCCCCCAGTCAGATCCATGGCCCCCCTCACTGGCCCTCTCAATCAATATGTGGCATTGTGGACAATGTGTAGCCAGTGTGCCCCTTGGGTCTTAGTCCCACCTTGACCCCTCCAGTCTGTCGAGACCTGGTTTTGTCACATATCAGTTGATGACTATATCAGCAACTGGCGGCTTAATTTTTGCTGTTGAATTGTTGTAAGATAAATGAAGAACGATCTACAGTCACTTTTTTCATTAATAAAACAAACCCTAACTGCCGTCTTCTCCTAACTACCTCATGTCCCTAACCACGTCGCACTGCTCTAATTCCCGCCGCATCAAGCCTCCCTCACTCCTCCATTACTATCCGCCAGAACACAAATGTCACACCAATCTTTCCGTTTAGTGACCAGCGTTAATTGCCCCCAAACATCCCACTACCCCATCAACACCTGTGTACTCCCCCATCAACCAACCAACGGTGGTGTTACAAATTATCTTTGGTGTAGATTGTGTATACGATTACTTTTTAATACGTATGTCTTCACTCACAGGCTGGGCAGCCGGTAGTGTAATGGTTACCGCATCCAGCTCGCAACTGGAACAAGCACAGAAGTACTCGACAGATGTGGGAACAGAAGGCCTTTATATTGGGCTTCGCTTAGTCTACGAAAGTGGTGCCTGTCGTTTCCGAAAATCCTTAGTAGTGACTGATGGAGAGGCTGGCTCCAAGAATTGCTCCTGCACCAAAAAAACCCAAGTTGTAGTCCCGAACCAGTCAGGCTCTTGGACCGAGTTTGTTTCCGCCCACATCCCGGTTCCCTCAGAAGTACAGGTGACGAGTTGGGTCTAATAGCGACTGTTGGTGGTCATATTCTAGGGGAAGATCAGAACTGAGTAGAGATTCGTTGCCTGCCTCAGTGAACGTCGTGTAGTCGATAGGCGTTAATCTGACCCATCTCCTCATTTTTCTTGTGCTCCAGTTACGAATAAAAATGCTCGTTACACTGCGTTCGTGAAACTAAACAAGGGTAATGGCTTATTAGATGAGCGCGCGTGTATGTGTGTGTGTGTGTGTGTGTGTGTGTGTGTGTGTGTGTAAACAAAAGTTTTTAACCAGTTTGGACCAGCCTTGAAGACAGGGTTCAGGGTCTTCTCAGACGACCAGTTGTTTTTAAGGACAAATCAAAGATGAAGGTCACATAGCACGGTCAATTCCTAACAGTTTTAATCCGATTTAAATAAAACTTGAAGGAAATGTTGAAGGTAAATTAAGGATGAAGTTATTCGTGTGAGCACATCCAGTCAGAGGTCAAGGAGAGGGGCAAAGTCAGAGGTTCCACCCTATAAACATAAACAGTGTTATCGATTTGAAACAAATTTGGTCCACGAAAGAATGAAAGATTGGATTTTGCATACAAAAGGTCAGGGTCATAGGGCAAGGATAACTCATACAGTTTTGATCCCTTTTGGACCAACCTTTTTAGAAGAGTCAAGTATCAGGGAAGGATGAATTATTCGATTTTGAGAACAGTTGGTCGGACATCAGGGTCACAGGTCAAAATCAAATGGTTGGCCCTTAGACAAACTTTGTGGGGAGGATGTTGCATTCTCTGAGTTTTTTGTTGTTGTTTGTTTGTTTTTTGTTAATACTTTTGTCTTCACTGACACAGCTGCCCTACACTTTGCAGCCAAACTTGAGTGAACATTCTTGAGGTGAGTTGTATGACATTACTTGCTAGTGACTCTGAATTCCTGTTGCAACTGAATCAAGTTCGATGTATGTCTGTCCGTATGTCTGTATGTATGTATGCTGACAATATATCGCGAGTGCCGGATCCATTTCAGATTAAACTTGGCACACGCATTGTGTGTGTGGGCATGGGAAGATGTGATAAGATTTTGGCGGTGGTCCATCAAAGGTCAATGTCAGAGCGGAAGGTCAGAGGTCAGGCTGGGTGTTGCGAGGCCTTCTGGGTAGTTTTGATATATTGTATATACTGTATATATATATATATATATATATATATATATATATATATATATATATATATATATATATATATATATATATAATATCATACGGCTCCCATGCACTTCATTATCGAAGGAAAGTGGTTGGTAAAGTAAAAAAAAAAAAATCGGAAACTGAACTGTTTCTCATGGTAAACTTCATCATGAAAACTAGGTAAAATCTGTTAAGGACGGACTGTGGTTCTCTCTCTCTCTCTCTCTCTCTCTCTCTCTCTCTCCACCCTTGTTGTATTTACTTTTTCACACACTACGCAGCGTTAAAACACAATGGAATATTGCAACATTGCCGGAAAACAGATTTACAATGTTGTTCTGTAGGCCTGTTGATGGGAAATAGGCTTAGAATGTTGATGAGGAAGAGAAGGATTAGGAAAGTAATTATGATGTTGATAATGTTAATGATGATGATGATGATGATGATGATGATAGTGATAATAGTAGTGGTGTTGGTAATGATGATGATGATTATGAAAATTATGTTAATAAAAATGCTGCTGCTGCTGCTGATGATGATGATGATGATGGTAGTAGTAGTTGAGGTGCTGGTAATGACAATGATGATGGTTATAAAAATGATGATGATGATGATAATGGTGATATAAATGATGATGACGATAATGGTGATATAAATGATGATGACGATAATGGTGATATAGATGATGATGGTGATGATAATGATATTGATAATAAAAACGATGGTAGCAATGGTCACAATGATGATGATAGAAATGATGATAATGATGATGGTGTCATTGATAAAGATGATGGTTATAAAAACGATGATGATGTTAAAATGATACAGATGACGACGATTACGCAGCGGTGTAAATGTCATCACGAACCGGAAGCACACACACACACACACACACACACACACACACACACACACACACACACACACACACACACACACTATGGCGGTAGTGGTGAACATCGGGGTGAGGGATAGGTCCGTGCGGGGGTATTGTTTGGCACTTTTTATCATTTACTTCCTCCTGTCTTCATTATTAACTAGACTATGTTCATTTATCTCTTTAATCTCTTCCCTACAATGACGGATTTTTTGGAGCTCTTTCTTGATGTTTCTTGGGGCTGCCATCTTTCTTTCTTTCTGTCTGTCTGTCTTTCTTTCTTTCGTCGTCTTCTTCTTCTTCTTCTTCTCCTCCTCCTCCTCCTCCTCCTCCTCCTCCTCCTGGGAAGTTTGAGGGTCAGACAAAAATATAGGAATATGATATTGAGAACAATTGGTCAGAAGTCAAGGTCACAGGGTAGTTACAGGTCGCGTTTGTTGTACCGTCTGAGATCTTGCTGTTGGTTATATGGTTACTCTCCAGCGTAGTTAATGATCCCCGGTGTTATAGGAAACCTTGTGCATTTCCCACCGCTGCCACCAAATGTCATAAAAAGACTTTGTAGTTACTTGTAGAGAAGTTATATATATTAGACTTGTGGACGAGCGGTTGTTATACGTAAGTAGCTTTGTAAGTAGATAATCTTGGTTCCCTTTTGTCATGCAATGACAGGAGAGGTAAAGAATAGTATAGGACTATTTTTATTTGTCTTGGAAATATTAACAAAATCTCTCACACACGAGTGAAGTTAAGTAGAGTCCCGCTAGCTACCTCCTGTCTTGCTCTCTCTCTCTCTTTCTCTCTCTCTCTCTCTCTCTCTCTCTCTCTCTCTCTCTCTCTCTCTCTCTTCCATGTTGCTAAGCCCTTCTCCCTACGACCTGCCTGTTCTATGGCTAGCCTCCATCTGAGCTCTCTTTCCTAAATTCTGGTGAAACAGGAGTCGTGTCACGTGTGTTCACTGTGGTTGGAAAGTTCTAGAAGCCTGTGTGTGAGTATGTGTGTATGTGTGTGTATGGTCACTAGGCGCTGTCGTGTGCCTATAAAGCATTCCTTGAGTTAAGAGTGTGTAAGCATGTTTAGCATTGCTCGATTCTCGCAGACACAGTACCTTCTCATCATCTGACCTCCTGCTTCTATCTGTCTCTTTGTCTATCTATTTATCTATCTATCTATTATGATTTGTAATTATAATATGGAGTCCTAACAAGTGTAGTCACCGTTAGTTAGTACCCACACCATCTATAGCAGTCAAGGGATGAATGTATGTTATAGCTGACTCCTCTGTTCGTCTCTTAACCTGAAGGAAAGCGCTTGAAGGTAACTAAAACGAATCAAGAAAGACACGGGAGGGTTAAATGGCCAAGGAGAGCAGGAATGTCAATGAGGCAGCTAATTAAGGTGGAAATGATCATCAGCTAAATAAAATCCTCTGAGGGTGGCAAGAATATTCTAGAGTTGTCCTCGTCGTGAAGAGACCTCGTTTGCCTACCTCATTCACAATTTTCTTTCTTTTCATTGTCCTCTTTTCCCCCTCATTTCACTTACCATAGAGTCATTACCTGTTAAAATACGCGACTTACCTTTTTCTTCTCCTCACCTGTAGATTTTAATTCAGGTATAGTGATGCAATATTTTGTTTTATTTCCACGCAGTAAACTTGGACTGTCTGGAAGGAAAGGTGTTCCTAAAAGAATTTCACCTTGATGAATGCTAAGTCGTGTGTGTGTGTGTGTGTGTGTGTGTGTGTGTGTGTGTGTGTGTGTTGATGGTAATGATGATTTTGTTCTTGTTTTCCTTGTTTATTTAATCCGATAAAACAGTGACTGTGTACATACATACTGTACATTCTCTCTCTCTCTCTCTCTCTCTCTCTCTCTCTCTCTCTCTCTCTCTCTCTCTATCTCTCTCTCTCTCTCTCTCTCTCTCTCTCTCTCTCTGTCGCTTTCACACAGCGTCGGAAATACCATGTTGTTGTTGTTTGAATTCCTGTGTATTGCATTAGTATTCCTCACCTTTCCTTTTTTCTCTCCCCCCTCCCCACTCTCCTTCACATCCTCCTCCTTCCTTCCCTCCCTCTCTTCTCCTTCCTTCCCAGTCTCCTTCTTCCACCCTGTCTCTTCTCTTTGGTTCCTCTTTCCCTCTTTCCTCTCACTCTCTTTTCTTCGTCTCTCCCATTTTCTTTTGACACTCCTGTCTACTTTCACATCTTCCTTCCTTCTTTCCATGTTCCTTCTCATTGTCCCCCTTCCTTGTCTCCCCCATCCTCCTCCTCCTCCTCCTCTTCTTCTTCTTCTTCTCTCTCTCTCTCTCTCTCTCTCTCTCTCTCTCTCTCTCTCTCTCTCTCTCTCTCTCTCTCTCTCTCATTCCACCCGCCCTTCCCCTTCCCTCCCTTCTTCATCTCCGCCCATTCTTCCCGTGTATATGAGGACTACTGCCGGTCTTCAGGGAACGGACTATCTGGCTTATGCTTAGAGTCAGATACATTTAAATCAAGCCCTTCAATACGACGGTCCTCTTTTATGTATTTTTATCTCCGGACGATTTTGTTGAGCTGAGGAACTGTTTGAACTGGAACGGTTTAATACAGAATGGGACCGTCTCCTGAGCCGTGTAAAATCGTGTGACGGTAGAAAGAATAGTGTAGAATAGATATGGCTAGTTTTTTTTTTTTTTTTATGCAAGGAAGAAAGAACCAAAGGTTGGAGGACTGGATTCATTAAGGAAAAGAGAGCCAGATTTTAGGTCCGGTAGCTTAAAGATGGCTGGACACACTGAAAGAGTAAAAAAATCAATCAATCAATCAATCATTTCCTGTGGCACCCTCGGGGATGCATAGGGCCTCGATGAACTCACACCACCACATCCTATCTTGTGCTAACTCCTCAAGATCTGCCCAACACTCATCTCCAGCTTCCCGTCTCATTGTCCTCACCCACGTCTCTTTTGGCCTTCCTCTACCTCTCCTACCAAGTGCCACCCACCCTGGTGTACCTCGTACTATTCCCTGTCTCCTATACACATGTCCTAGCCACTTCCATCGTGAGAATCTAACATATTCATCGATCGGCTGCACTCCCGTTATTTCTCTAATTCTACTATTTGGTATCCTTTCCCACCACTTAACTCCTAATATTCTTCTAAGTGCTTTATTTTCAAACACCAAGAATTTATTTTCCATAGTCACTGTGCTGTACCAAGACTCGTGTCCATAAATTAAGATACTCCTAACCATTACCTTATAAAGTTTGATTCTTGTATGCGCAGAAAAATTGTTATTATTCCAAATATTTTTAAGCATTCCCATTGCCTGATTAGCCTTCTTTAACCTTTCCTCGAATTCAAAGTTCAAAGAACCATCCTTGGCTAAATAAGTACCTAAATATTTAAACCTATCAACTACCATCCTTGGCTAAATAAGTACCTAAATATTTAAACCTATCAACTTGTTTTACAACCATACCTCCAATTACACATTCCTGCGCATTTTCCATATTCATATTGATTATTTCAGTTTTTCCACAATTAATAACCAAACCCACCTTGCGACCTTCACTCACCAAACAGTCCAACACTCTCTGCATCTCTTCTGGCCCATCACAAATCAAAACTATATCATTTGCATAATCTAAATCCAAAAGTTTCCTGTTCTCTCCCCAAAGTATACCTGCACCGGTTTCTGTTCCAACGCGTTTCATAATGTAATCAATGACCAATATAAATAGTAAAGGCGATAGAACACCACCTTGAATTACTCCGGACTTGACTTCAAACGAATCACTCAGACAACCATCAACCATCACTTTACAAAATGTGTCCTCATGCATGTTCATAATGACCCTCACAAACTCCTCAGGTATTCCATAATGTCTCATGATCTTCCCCATAGTCTCTCTCGAAACACTATCAAAAGCCTTTTCAAAATCAACAAAACAAAGACTTAACGGTACTCTCATTTCATTAACTTGCTGCATCAAATGCCTAACTATAAACGATAGAAAATGTTGCCAAAAATATTGAAAATAAAGTGCATGGTAAATACACCAAAGTTTGTTAATACTTAAATATATTCTCTCTCTCTCTCTCTCTCTCTCTCTCTCTCTCTCTCTCTCTCTTTCTCTGTTTATTTATTTATATATAGTAAGTATATTAAATCGTGCGTCCGCTTTCTGTTTCAGTCCTGCCAGACGATGATTCTCAGTGTTTTTCCTGTTCGTCTCACGGTGCTGTCTGGAGGGTAGGTGAGAAAGCATTGTTTGTACTGACCTTTTCTTTGTACGTCTGTGATTAAGCAGTTTGTCCTTCTGTTAGAATTAAGGCCGATATTCTTGGTTAGGCTCGTATGGTCTGCGTGGTCTGTGTATATGTGTGTCATCATGCCTCTTTTTTTTTTTTTCCCCCCTCCCGTGTAATTCCTTCAGTTCAGTTACTTGTTACTTTTAATTTTTTGCCGTCATACGATTTTATTCAGCCTTGGAAGGACCACTAGGTGTGAAGGGGTTAGTGGAGGCTATTTCTAAGCCCATCAGGTCGAAAAGTAAGCTGAATGAAGTCGTCAGGAGATGGCAAGAATAAAGGATACAATACGTCCTTGGATGAAAGGGGTTAATATGATCGTCGACGATGGAAGGTGTCTGTGAAGAGTAGAAAATAAATAAATAGGTAAATAAATAAATGATTAGCTGGGTCACCTGGTTGGGAAGGTAAGGTGTGTGTGGTCTGTATATCTGTTTAACTTGTGGTTCCTCTCGTTTCCCTCTCCTTTTTGTTTTTCTTGTGTGCTTTTCCCTCCCTGTTTAGCTACGTCTTTCACTCCTCTCATCTCTCCCTCTCTCTCTATCATTTTCTCTCATTTCTTCGCTTTTTCTGTCTCCGTGTCCTCGCATCCCGTCACTCATTATTTATATATTTTTTCTATGTTGCTTTTTTTCATATTTCTTAAATGTTATTGGATTCTTCTGATTTTTTAAAGACATTTGTAACTTCCCTCCATTTTTCTCTCTCCGTGTCCTCGCTTCCCCACAGTCATTATTTATTTGTTCTATATTGCTTTTTCTTTTTTCAGATTTCTTAAATGTTATTGGATTCGGATTTTTTTTCTAAGACATTTTTAACTTTTTGTACCAGGTAAAGCTTTTTTTTTTTTTTTTTAAAGTTTATTCTTCTTGTACCTGTTAAATTTTTTTTTTTTTTTTTTATTCATATTCTTAGCCTCCTGTACCAGTTTTTTTTTTTTTTTTTTTTTTTTTAAACTCTTGTACCTGGTAAAGTTTTTGTTTTACTTTATTTTTTATTTGCAAAACTCTTGTACCCGGTAAAGTTTTTTTTTTTATTATTATTGTTAACATCTTGTACCAGGTAATTTTTTTTTTTTTTTAGTATATTTTCGTTAACCTCTTGTACCTCTTTTTTTTTTTTTTAAAGTTTGTTCTTGCTCTCTCTAAGCAAGTCTAAAACAGGCCAAAACGAAGGCTGTCCAACCCACTCAGGTGGAACGAGTCTCCTTACCTGAACGATTCATCAGTATATTTCTTTTATTGTTGTTTTGTTATTGTTGTCGTCCCAAGTTTATCTGAAGCGTAAACCGGGCAGTGGAGTCGCACAGTCATATCGGTGCGTGCACGTGAAGGCGTATCTCCCCACGGCGAAAATAAAGTAAAAATGACGTCCTGGGATTGAAGGGGTTTATTTCTGTTTTGTCAGGTCAGTTTGGTATTACTTGTTTTTCTGTCTCTTCTCCCTCCCTCTCTTCCCATCTCTCCTCTTCTTGTCACCCACTCCTCCTTCCCATCCTGTCTCCTCATTCCTTCTTCCATCCTCCTCCTCCCCTTCCCGTCTGTCTCCTCCCTCCTCCCTGTTTCCTTCACCTCTTCCCTCTCTTTCTCCCTACCGTGGCTGCTTCCCTACTTTCCATCCTCTCTCAATCCCTCTTGTTAGTTCCCCCCCTTTCCTCCCTCCCTCTTCTTAGTCTCCCTCGTTCCTCTCCCCCTTCATCCTCCTTTCCTCCTCGCTTCTGTCTCCTTGTCCTCTTCGCTTCCTTTTCTCTGCCTCCCTTTCTCCTTACCTCCCTCCCTCCGTCCCTTCCTTCTCTCTCTCTCTCTCTCTCTCTCTCTCTCTCTCTCTCTCTCTCTCTCTCTCTCTCTCTCTCTCTCATCACTTAACCATCTACGCTTTCTTATGCCTCTTTTTTCTCTGTCTTTCTTGTCTGTAGCTTCTTCTCTGTCACATTTTCCCCTTTTTTTCATTTTTTTCTTCCACCTTTCCTCTTTGCCTTTCCTTCTTACCCTCTCTCTAATTCTGCCGTTTCTTCTCGACTTCTTTTCCCATTTCTTGCCTCTCTCTCTCTCTCTCTCTCTCTCTCTCTCTCTCTCTCTCTCTCGTTTTTTGTTCCCCTTCTTCCAGCTGTTCCCTTTTTTTTTTTTCCTAATTCTCCTACTGACTTTCTCCCATTCCCTTATTTTCTTTCCTCTCTTCTCCCCTTTCTCATTTTCTTTCTCCTTCTCTCTCCTTTCCTCGTTTTGTTTCCCTTCTCCTGTTCCTACATTCACCGCTCTTGTCGTCTCTCCCTCCCTTTCTCTTCTCTCCTTCTCCTTTGCTTCTCTTTTCTCCTTGCTGTTTTATTTCCTCCTTCCTTTTCTCTCTCGTTTCTCTCTTTATATCCTCCCTTTCTCTTCTTCTTAGTCTCTCTCTCTCTCTCTCTCTCTCTCTCTCTCTCTCTCTCTCTCTCTCTCTCTCTCTCCCTCCCTCCCTCCCTCTCCCTCCCTCCCTCCCTCCCTCCCTCCCTCCGATTCTTTCTCCCCTCCCCTCCCTCACTTTCCCCCCTCTCCCTTTTAATTCTCCATTCCTCTGGCTCTTCCTTCTTTAATCTCCCTCCCTCCTTCCTCCCTTCCCCCTCCTTATCCCCCTTCCTCTCCCCTGCCCTTTCCCCCTTCCTCTCCCCTACCCTCTCCCCCTTCCTCCCTCCTTCCCTCTCCCCCTTCCTCCCTCCTTCCCTCTCCCCCTTCCTCCCTCCTTCCCTCTCCCCCTTCTTCTCTCCTTCCCTCTCCCCCTTCCTCCCTCCCTCCCTCTCCCTCATCCTCCCTCCCTACTTCTCCATCTTCTCTCTCTGCCTCACCATCTCACCTTCCTCTCTCCCCACCTGCTTTACCCCCCTCCCTTTCCCTTCCTCCCCCTCCCTCCTCTGTTCCCTCTTTCTTCCCTTCCTTCATTATCCTTCTTCTCCCCTTCCCCTCTCCCCTCACATACCATTTTCCCTCCTTCCCGTCTCTCTTTCCTCCTCCATTCCCTCCCCTATACTTACCAGTCTCCCTTCCTCCAGTGTTCTCGGGTGGGTAGAAGATTGGCTCACTGGACGAAAGCAGAGAGTTGTGATAAACGGAAAAGAGTCAGACTGGATAAACGTTACAAGTGGAGTGCCGCAGGGTTCAGTGTTAAGTACTATTCTTTTCCTGATATATGTAAATGATATTGACGAAGGATTGTGCTGTAAGATTTCAAAATTTGCTGATGATACTAAAATAGGTAACAGAGCAGATACAGCACTGCAAAGGCAGGCAATTCAGAGAGATCTTGATCAACTGTTTAACTGGGCCCAAGTTTGGAAAATGGATTTCAGTATTAATAAATGCAAAGTGCTACACATTGGCAGTAAAAATGTAAGAGCTAGTTATAGCATGACTGATGTCCATCTTGATAGGGTAAACCATGAAAAAGTCTTAGGAGTTATAATAACAAACGATTTGAAACCTAGCGAACAATGCACAGAAGCTGTGAAAAAAGCCAATAAATTGAGTGGATTCATAGGCAGGGCATTTGAATATAAATCCGATAATATCGTCCTCACTTTGTATAATTCCTTAGTACGCCCGCACTTGGAGTATTGCGTTCAGTTTTGGTCACCGTATTATAAAAAGGATATGGAAAAGCTTGAAAGAGTGCAGCGAAGGATGACAAAGATGATACCTAGAGTGACAAATATACCGTACGAGGAACGTTTAGAAGCCCTGAATCTCTTTACCCTAACTAAACGGAGGATACGAGGAGATTTAATTCAAATATTCAAAATATTCAAAGGACATGATAACATGGCTGTCGATAAATACTTCATAGTTGATCACTCGAATTATACTAGAGGCAATTGGCATAAAATAATTGGCAAGCGATTCCAGTCGCATGAAGCTAAGCATTTCTTCTTCAATAGAGTTGTAAATACTGTATATGGAATAAATTGCCCTCCAACGTAGTAAATTGTAATACAGTACAAACCTTTAAAGGTCGCCTGGATAAGTATTTGTCGTCTAACCCCCAGTTTAATACGTTTACTCCTGAATAAAACACTGTGTATGTATAATTTTCTGTTTTATTTTATTTTATTTTTTTAGAGCCTGGATCAGTTTATTAAATGCAAATATAGTATATGCCCAGACTAGAATATGCACAGATAGCCCTGAGTTAACGGTCATTACTCGTACTTTCGACCTGTGATAGGCTGTGGATCACTGAGGGTCCCTGTTAAGTGGCCACCATCGAGATTTTTTAAATGTAGCAGGGGTCACTGTTTCTGGAGGTGACTTGTGTGCTTGTCCGGCATGGGAAAGTTCCTAGTCTCAGTGGATTGAATGGAGCTGGTGCCTGATTGACTGCTGCCTACCTTAATAGCGCCAGGCAGGGCTGCCGCACCACTCCTGAACATCCACACTGCGCACTGTGCATATTCCACTCTGTGTCCGCAGACGTCCTGTTAACTCAACGTACCTGTACATAGTGTCATGCATTAGTTATTTATTTATTCGATTATTCACATTACTTTACTACTTTCTGTTTCAGGTTATTCATACTGGTAGCTTATAGGTAATGTATTATAGAATATAGCTTTTCCTTTTCAGTCTTTCCTATGAAATTTCTATTTCAGTTTTTCCATGCTGCATGGTGGTTTTTCTCACTTTTTCTTGCCAGTTTTAACTGGAGGGTTTGGAGGCGGGAGGAGCCTTCTTGCTTTACTCTCCTTATCCTTCAGCATGTAGAGTTAGATCTCGTAGTCATAGTCTACTTTGTAACAAACAGCCTCGAAAGGACTATAAGGTCTGTTGCTGTTTGCTTTCCTTTGTACTCCTTTGTACTCCCTCTCTCCTATTCTCTCCCTTGTTCCCTTACTTCTTCCTCCCTTATCCTTCATCTGTCTCTCTCTCTCTCTCTCTCTCTCTCTCTCTCTCTCTCTCTCTCTCTCTCTCTCTCTCTCTCTCTCTCTCTCTCTCTTTAACCATATCCTTCTTTCCCCGTTTCTCTCACCCCTCTGTCTCTCATCCTTCTCCCCTTTCTCCCTGTCACCCTATCTTTGTCTTTAACAGATAGACTATTTGCTTTAGTTACACCCTATTCTGTAATAAACATTCTCGATAGGGCCAGTAGGTCTGTTGATGTTTACATTCCTTTTTACTCCTTTCCCTCTCCCCCATTTTCCTTTCTCCCACCCTCTCCCCCTTCCCTCCCCCCCTCTCTCCTCTCTATCTCTCCCTTCCCTCTCTCTGCTCCCTTTCTCTATCCCTAACCTTTTCTTACCTTTTTTTTCCTCTGTCTTCTGACACATCCCTTATGCTCTCCCTTCTTTCGCTTTCTCCTTTCCCCCCTTCCCCCTTCCTCTCCCCTCTCCCCTTTCTTCTCCCTTATACCATATTCTGTCCCTTCTTTCCCTCCCCCCCCTTCCTCCTCCCTTTCCTCTCCAAACATCCCATATTCTAGCCTCCCCCCACTATCCCCTCCATTCCCCTATCCAACCCCTTCTCTCCTATTCTGTCCCTCCTCCTCTCCTCTCCCTCCCTTCTCCTTTCCTCCCCTCCTCTCCCGTCCCTTCCCCTTTCCTCCCCTCCTCTCCCGTCCCTTCCCCTCCCCTCCACTTTATCCCTCTCCCCCTCCTGTCTGGTCACACTTGACACATTCTAACTCGTCTTTCTTTCCCCCTACCCTCCCCCATCCCCTCCCTCTTCACGTATGCCATATTCTGTCCCGTCCCCCTCCCGTTATCCCCTTCCTGCCCCTCCCTTTCCCTCCTTCTCCCCCACCCCTCTCCCTCCCCTTTCCCACCTTCCTCCCACCCCTCCCCCTCCCCTTCCCTCCCTTTCCCATCCCTTCCTCCCTTTCCCCCACCCCTCCCCTTCCCTCCCCTATCTCCCTCTCCCTCACCCCTCCCCTATCCTCCCTCTCCCCCACGCCTCCCCCCACCGCCTCCGCCTTGCTAAAAATAGTGAAGCGCGAAAAATCTGAGAAACAGGTGAGCGAAAAGGATGAAACAGACAGATGGATAGACATACAGCTAGATAGATGGACGGACAGATGGCATGACGGAGAGATAAAACAATGACTGGATAGATGGCTCGAAAGATAGACATAGAGTGGTACATAAGTAGAAACACCTGGTGGGTAGACGCACACACACGTGCAGGTAGATGATGAATATACATTCTCTCTCTCTCATATATATATATATATATATATATATATATATATATATATATATATATATATATATATATATATATATATATATATATATATATGTGTGTGTGTGTATATATATATATATATATATATATATATATATATAAAATGTGTGTGTGTGTGTATATTTATATATGTATTTGTGTTTGTGTGTGTGTATGTGCGTGCGCGAGCACACATGTGCTCAAACTGTTGTATGTGATGAATCTGCATAAGGATTTTAAGTACGCAAAGAAATTGTACATAGATAAGTAGATCAATATTTTAGTTAATGAAAGTAGAGAGAGAGAGAGAGAGAGAGAGAATGCTGAAATTACAATGTATAGAACCACACACACTCGTCTATGTAGGTCTGAACATAGAGATAAGATAGCATAGACAAGGAGACGCTTTTTTTTTTTTTTTTTTTTTTTTTTCTTATGTGAGGAAGATGGAACCAAAGGCAACGAGCCCGCAAAACTGTTCCTTCCAAGAGAAAAACAAAATACAAGAGAGAGCCAATTTCAAGACCCGATCATTTCGACATGCCTGGACACACTGCGTTTGAAAGACTGGAGATCATAGGAAGCAGGAAATACAGACAAAGGGAGTCAGTTCCAGAGTTGACCTGTTGCATAAATGAAGGACTGGGAGTAACGGTTAACTCTTACATTAGAGAGTTGGACAGAAAAGGGATGAGAGTTTGCTGCTAGACGGGTGTTATGCGCATGTCGTAGAGGTGGAGGAATGCATGTAGACAGTTCAGAGGAGCAGTGACCATTGAAGTAGCGACAGAAAAAAGATAAAGATGCAGCAGTGCGGCGAGGAGACAGAGGTTGAAGGGAGTCAGT
Organism: Coenobita brevimanus; assembly: GCF_032717465.1. Lineage (NCBI taxonomy): Eukaryota > Metazoa > Arthropoda > Malacostraca > Decapoda > Coenobitidae > Coenobita > Coenobita brevimanus. The sequence continues at coordinate 27,135,543 of NC_137050.1, forward strand.
AAGAGGAAGAGAGTTAACGAGGCGAAAAGCTTTGTCACTCCACCCTATTAAGAAGAGCTGTATGTGGGGAGCCTCCCCACACATGGGAGTTGTACTCCACGCAGGGACGGATAAATCCCCTGTATAGAGTCAACAATTGTGCTGGGGTAAAGAAGGAACGGAGTCGGCTTAGCACACCCAATCGCTTGGAAGCAGATTTTACAAGAGATGTACGGGAATACGGTCTTTCCAAGATAAGTCCCGAGTAAATGAAACCCCAAGCATGTTCAAGGATGATGCAGGATTAAGCTGAATATTATTAGAAGCCCTGAAGATTTTGTCGGGTTGATTTCAGTACATTGCCCTTCCCTTCACTATATTCCTTCTTTTGATAGACGGGTTTGCTCAGGTGAGGGAAGATGGAAAGCTGGAAAATCAGATATATAGTCTCCTTTAACCCGTTCACTACGATGAGGCAATTCTAAACTTGATGAAAATCATCTGGTAGCAGCTAGGAGAGAGAGAGAGAGAGAGAGAGAGAGAGAGAGAAGAGGGACGGAGGGAGGATAGGGAAAAAGGACGGAGAGGATGTGAGGAAAAAACGAGGAAGGTAATGTAGTAAAGAGGGAGAAACAGAGAAATGGTGGAGAGAGAGAGAGAGAGAGATCTGTGGGTGTTTAGAAGTACAGTCTATGCATGTTCATTTTAGCCCCTTCAGTCCAATTACCTGTGTTCATATCTCCTCGTTTCAATTAAGCCTAAGAAGAGACATAGAGAGAGAGAGAGAGAGAGAAGCTTATTAAAATCGTCTGGAAGGAGCAAGAATGAAAAAAAAAAATAAGTAATCGGATTGAAAGGGTTAAAGTCCGGATGCAGGGCCACAATAGACTTATCTTTTAGCTCATTCGGCCGTCCTTAAGACTTACGGATAGATAGATGGATAGACAGATGGAATGATGGAGAGATAGAAGAATGACTGGATAGATGGACAGACAGATGGAATGATGGAAAGATAGAAGAATGACTGGATAGATGGAAAGACAGATGGAATGATGGAGGAGTAGAATAATGCGTGGATGGATAGATAGATAGATGGACAGACAGATGGAATAATGGAGAGATTGAATTATGACTGGATAGATGGATCAACAGATAGACATATAGAGAGAGAGTGATACATAATTAAATAGTCCCAATGTTAAACCCCTATAAACCTAATGACGTCCTTTCTAGTGTATTTTGGGACTGTCAGACGATTTTATTCAGCGTAGGTAAAGGCTTCTCGTATTCAGACCCCGCCCAGATCACACCAGTTCAATAGGCCTCTCATAAGCTGAATAAAATGACCTGAAAAAGATGACAAACACCTCTCCGTTTTCAGTGGATTTACTAATGCATCACGGAAAGTAGCTGAGTAAAACAGCTCGAAATTAGAGCGAGAAATAAATCGTCACCCTGGAAAGCCTATGACGTCCCTTTACCTGTTGTTTGTGTACTTTTTTTTTTTAAGCTACCGCCAGAAAACGCCACCCAGCCGAGAGACTCCCCAGACAGACAGAGACTTAAGTAAACTCGTGTAACCGCCTTCCCTGCCATCGGTAAACCTGGGGAATAATATTTAGGTCAGCACCAGACTTTATACTTTATGTCTTTGTCAGTCTGAGCAAATACCAGTAGTCAGAGGGTTTAATCCCCCCCCCCTCCCCTTGTGACTGTATGGATCCGATTTAGTAACACCTGTTCTTAAACTTTTTTTTTTTTTTTTGCATGGTACTCCTCGATATCCCTTGTATGCTAATCATCTTTTTTTTTCTTTTTTTTTTTTAATGTGACCATGATTTTGTCAGTAACTTGCAAAAGGATATTAACCCAGGCATGTCCGAGATGACGCTTTATTCCATTCCAGCTTACCCCAGACGATTTTATTCAGCTGAGTAAGTCCTAGGAGTCCTGGAGTCACGCTTAACCCATTTACGGAACAACTATTATTTTGTTTCGTTTAACGCCAGACAATTTCTTCATCTGTGTGAGTCAGAGAAACAGGAGGTAATTTTTATAAATCATAACTTCTCTAGCCTACACAGCCAAAGTTGAAACCGTCATCACATACACCCTCATCTGCACAAATTACTTCCCCCCTGACTTCAGCCCACAGCAGGTCAAATCCAGCTGTTCCCTATTTTTTTTTTTTTTTTTTTTCAAATGTATGGATGATGCCTGTAGTCTGATGTATGGATTTTTTTTTTTCTGTATTTAATTTGTTTTTCCCTCCTGTGTTGATGATCTGTGAAAAGAGAAAAATAATAAGTCTTTGCAATTTATTAGCAGGGAATTGACTATGATGGTTGCAGATGTACTATACGATTTAGAAATTTGTGGTTACCGACAATTATCATGTCAAACATGGGGGAAGTCTCTCTCTCTCTCTCTCTCTCTCTCTCTCTCTCTCTCTCTCACACACACACACACACACACACACACACACACTGATAATGCCAGCTTTGTATATACCGCCCTTACACCGCAGCGTATCAGAAACCAATTTTTGTGAACGATGCGACACGGGGCGTCTTCACTCCAGGTTTTTGAGAACACGAAGCCGGCGAAATGGGACCGCTGACCGAGACCCATCATGCCTAAATCGCAGGTCGCCAGTTGCACGGACACAGCTGCACGGCATTCTTGAGCGCTGCGGGGTACGGGCCTGGCTCCTTGCACCGTCTTCATTTATATCCCTGTCCATTTTTCATCCTCTCATCCCCACGTCTTGTTTTGTCCTGTATTCCAATGCTAGATGATATTGGGCAGATGTGGGAGTCGGTGGTGTGGCTGTGGGTGGTGTGGCAGTGGGTGGTGTGGCAGTGGGTGATGTGGCAGTGGGTGGTGTGGCAGTGGGTGGTGTGGCAGTGGGTGGTGTGGCAGTGGGTGATGTGGGAGTGATGGGACAGCTCTCTCTCTCTCTCTCTCTCTCTCTCTCTCTCTCTCTCTCTCTAAATCCCCAGGTGGTTTTCTTCAGCATTGGAGAAAACTTTCCATGACAATAAAATCGCATAGTGAAATCGTTTGATGCTTCTGTACTTAACCCCTGCAATCCGATGACGTGTATTTCACTTTATTCCTGCCATCTCCAGACGATTTTATTCAGCTTTGGAGGGATTTCTGAGCCGGGGAGGTTAGATATATTTTTCACGTACTCTTTCCACTACACAAGATGGATAAAACTGTCTGGAGGCAGCAGAAGAAATAATGATGCTGACAATAATGATAAATAACAGTAATAATAATAATAGTAGTGGTAGTAGTAGTAGTAATTGAAATAACAATAATAATAATAATAATAATAATAATAATAATTATTATTATTATTATTATTATTATTATAGTAGTAGTAGTAGTAGTAGTAGTAATATTAATAATAATAATAATAAGAAGAAGAAGCACAGTTGTAGTAGTATGGTAGTAGTAGTAGTAATATTTATCTATATGTCTATTGTCAGACGCTTAATCCCGTAAGGGGTAGCCACAGACAAATCTCCATGTCTCCCTATCCCCTGCCATTTCATTACCATGCTCCCAGCTCACACCCTCCCCTCCCTGTTATACCTCTCCACTTCATCCCTCCATCTCATCCTTGGCCTCCTCCTCCCCCCCCTCCAGCTCACTCACATACACTCTCCTCGTCAGTCTCTCGCTCTCCATCCTCTCCAAATGGCTAAACCACCTCAGTGTGTTTCTTCTAACGCTTTCTATCACATCCACATTCACACCACAATGCTCCTTCACTTCCTCCTTTGTCAGTCTGTCTCTCCATGTGACTCCACATGCTCCTCACAAATAACTCATTTCCACTTCTCTCACTCTTGATTTGTGTCCCTCCAACAAGGTCCAGGCTTCACTTTCATACGTTATAGTTGGTATCACGATACAGTCCTGCAGTAATTTCTTCACTGCCATGCATACTTCCCTGTTTCTTATCACCACTTTCAAAGAACCAGCAACCCTTCTTCCATGTTGTACCCTGTGAAGCACTTCGCCCTCTAAATTTTCATCCTTACTCATCATACTACCCAAGTACTTAAACGCACTCACAATTTCCGTTTCCTCCTCATCCAACATCACTGTATATTCAGTGACTTCATTTCTCTCGAAGACCATAACTTTACTCTTCCCTACATTCGCCTCGAGATTCCGTTTCTTACAGACTCTCCCAGACTCATTCACCAAGCCTTGCAGCTTCCCTTCGTCTTCACTTAACAACACAGTATCATCTGCAGAACACAGTACAGGAAGTTTCCACACAGTGCCCTCACTCATTAGGGTCACTCTAACATCCACTGCCCTATCTTTTATCTCTTTTATAACCCCATCCATATATAGATTGAACAGCCATTGAGACATGACACATCCCCGTGTCACTTCAACCTTCAGATAGAAAAATTCACTCAGTTCGCTGTCCACACGCTCAGCAGCCTTAGCATCCTCATACATACTCTTCACGACATTCAGCAACTTCCCATTTACGCCATATATTCTTACTACTTTCCATATTCCTTGTCTATCTACCCTGTCATATGCTTTCTTCAAGTCCATGAAGGCCGCATACAACTTCTTTCCCTTCTCTAGAAATTTTTCCATTTAAGACCTAAGATTGAATATCTGATCTACACAATCTCTTCCCTTCCTAAAACCTCTTTGCTGTTCTCCAGCTAACTCCTTTGTTATTTACCTAACTCTGTTAATAAGTATCCTAGCATATACTTTTCCTTTTACACTAAGAAGACAAATGCCCCTGTGATTCCCACACACTTCCTTTTCCCCTTTTCCTTTGTACAGGGGAATAATTATACCTGACTTCCAATCCTCCAGGACTTTACCTTCCTCCCAGGCCAGTTTGCACTTCTTCCACATCCATTTTACTACTATCTCCCCCATGCTTCAGGATTTCACCACACACTCCATCAATTCCTGGGGCTTTCCCCATTTTGACTTTTTTCATTGCTTCCACAACTTCCATCCTACTGATTTCTTCCTTTCTTCTCACATTCCTCCTCCTCCCAGCCATGCCCCAGCCAGATACTCGTATTACTTTCATTCTCTATATTCAACAATTCCTTAAAGTGTTCTCTCCATCTGCTCATTTTTTCTCCCTTCTCCATTAGTAATCTACCATTTTTATCTTTCACTCCCCAACTTACTTCTTTATCACCCTGTCTAAGTTTCTTCACCACCTTCCAGACTTCCTCCACACCCCTGTTTCTCATCCACTCACTATATACTTTCTTCCTTTGTGCCACAGCCTGTCTCACCTCATCATTCCACCATGCTGTTCCTTGCATCCCCTTTCGTCTTCTCTTCACCCCACACACCACCTCACACGCTGCACAGATTTCTTCTGTGAATATCTTGCACACACCTACCACGTCCTTCGTCTGCTCCAAATCATAGTTACACAATCGCTCCTCCACTTCTCTCTTATTTTCTGCCTTTTTTCCATAATAATAATAATTAATAATAATAATAATAACAGTAATGGTCGTACTACTGCTACTAGTACTGCAACTACCACTACTACTACTAGTAGTAGTAGTAGTAGTAGTAGTAGTAATAATAATAATAATAATAATAATAATAATAATAATATAATAATCGATACAGCTCGTCACGTCATGGCGTTGAAAGGGTTAAGAGAAAGAGAGAGAGAGAGAGAGAGAGAGAAGCGTCTTTTTAAATTGAAGCGGTTTATAACATCACTACAACTAATTTCTCTTGAGCAAATTGAAATCATCTCTTTGCAGTCAGAATTAAATGTCAGTAGTGAGAATTTAATATCAGAGAGTAACGAAAATAAAAATAAATGTGACGCCATGGAACTAAAAAAATATATATATATTGGAGTATTGGGTTAACTGATCCTGGCTGTTTAGCTTGTTGATAAAGCTGGTGTTTTTCATTTGCTTAGTTTTGATGACAGTAATGGCGAATTACTGATGGGATTATTATTATTATTATTATTATTATTATTATTATAATTATTGTTGTTATCATTATTATTATTTTCATTATTGTTGTCATTTTATTATTATCAGTATCATATTTTTCGTTCGACTCGTGATCTTACATTTCATCTCAAACCACAAGGGATATTAAACCATGTTATTGTACAAAGCCTGACAATAAATAAATAAGTAATGACCCTTGCCTCCCACCCCGTACCCTCCAGACCGGATGTGATACCTGTCGGAAATTCTACAGGTTAATTGAAAAAAGTAGACTCATTATTATCACCAGCATCACGTTGGCCAGGTGTACGGAATTAGGACAGTGAAAGGTGAGAGAGGATGAGATGGTGAGTGGATGGAGGATGGACTGGATAGGTGAAAGAGAGAAGGAAGGGACGGATGGGTATGTGGGTAGGTGGGTGGACAGATGGATGAATGGGTGGGTCTATGGATGGATGGATAGGTGGGTGAGTAGGTGTGTGACAGGGTAGGTAGATGGATGGATAGATGGATGGACGAATGGATGGGAGGTTGATACGGTGAACTGTAAAGGGATAAATGGGTAGAAGAAATGGATGGATGGAAGTAAAGGGTGAAGGTGGATGAGGAGGTAGGTGGGTGGATTGGTGGCAGGGTAGTGGAGATGAGAAAGAATGAATAAGTGAAACGTGGGTGAATGAAATCTGAAAGTGGATGGATCGATGGGGGGTCGGTTGGATGATAGATGGATGGAAGAGAGGTAAGATGTATGAGTGGAAGGTAGGTTGACTGTGTGATGGATGGATAGATGGAAGAGACGAGTGGATAGAAGGTAGGTTGATGGAGTGATGGATGGATGGATGAAGACAAAAATGAAGGTTGGAAGGGAGCTTGGTTACATGATGGGTGGATAATGAGGAGTAGAAATTGGTGGATGGATAGATGGAAGGAAAATTGACTGGAATAAAGAAGAGGAGGAGACAGTAAATGAATGTACAGTACGGTAGGTATGTTGATAGTTGGAGATATAAGAGAATAAATGAATAGATCGAAGGGAGGAGGGCGTGGATGGAAGGAGTAAGTGGAGGAGGGGAAAGTGGAGGCAGGGGAATGAATTGACCGTAAGGTAGATATACAGTAGAGTTACATGGAAAACAGGGGACACGTTTGATAGCCGCACTCACCACAACCGTATTTACCTCTGGACGCACCTCTCAGACTCACACCACATGCACCTGACACACCCCGGACACGCCTATGTGGGTGCGACAGAAATCAATTGAAGTGAAAGTGCGACGTTGCCGCAGCTTACTAGATTTTATCCTTCAAAAAAATATACAGTGAGTGAGTGAATGAGTGACACAGTTAGGGACACACACAGAATTTGGCTGTCTCTGTGTGTGCGGAAACAATAAGTGAAGGATAATGTTTGGTGGATTGAAAAGGATGGACTGAGAGTGGAAAGGATAAATGGATGAGGAGAAGGGACAGAGGAGAGAGATGGATGGATGGACGAAGACGGGGAGAGAGAAATGGGTGGAGGGGGGGTCGATTGGATGGAAGGATGGAGAGAGAGGATGGGATGGAGGGTGGAGGGAAAGGATGAGCGAAAAGGAGAAATGGTGAAGAGGATACATAGAAAGGTGGGCGGATGAATAGATAAATTGGCAGATAAATAAATAGATACACACCATTATATAGACTGTAAAATGATAGGTAGATAGATGGATGGAGAAGTGGATAGCTATAGATAGATAAACAAAGATAATGACTAACTGATAGACACAGTAGACGGGTAAGTAGATAGATAGCTACACGAATGGATAGATAGGTGATAAATGCTTAGATGAGGGGGTGGATGGAAGGATAGCCAGACAGGTGGATGGATAGACCCTTGCATGGTTTAAAGAATGAAGAATAGACAGACAGATGGATAGATAAAGAACGTCCTCTATGTGAAGCGTGAAACCCATTTGTGTTTTCTAATCCTAACACTGTAACCTCTCCCATCCTAACACTGTAACCTCTTCTATCCTAACTCTGTAACCTCTCCAAACCTAACAATGTAACCTATTCTAACACTGTAACCTCTCCTATCCTAACACTGTAACCTCTCCTATCCTAACACTGTAACCTCTCCCATCCAAACACTGTAACCTCTCCCATCCTAACACTGTAACCTATCCTAACACTGTAACCTCTCCCATTGTAACACCGTAACCTTTAACATGAAAAAGAGGCTTATCACCTAACGTCACATTTTCCAAGTAGCTGTATCGTATCTACTGTTGTTGAGGAGTAGATTGGTAGATAGCATGTGAGGCGTATATATATCGTGTGTGACGTGGTAGTGACGTCATGAGGATTTGTGACGGGGAAGAGGTCATGCATGGGTGTGTGACGTGTGTGAGGTGATGAATAGGTGTGTGACGTGAGTGATGTCATGAACAGGTGTGTGACGTGTGGAAGTGACGTCATGAACGGGTGTGTGACGTGGAAGTGACATCATGAATAGGTGTGTGTCGTGAGTAATGTCATGATTTGGTGTGTGACGTATGGAAGGGACAGTGAATAGATGTGTGACGTGTGGAAGTGGCGTCATGAGTAGATGTGTGACGAGTGATGCCATGAATAAATATGTGACGCTGAAGGGACGCAGTGAATAGGTGTGTGACGTGTGGAAATGACATCATGAATAAAAATGTGACGAAAGTGATGTCATGATTACGAGTTGATGTGTGACGTGTGGAAATGATGTCATGAATAGGTGTGTGACGTGTGGAAGTGACTTCAGGAATAGATGTGTGACGTGTGGAAGTGACGCCATGAATAGACCTGACGTGTGGAAGGGACGTCATGGATAAATGTGTGACATGGAAGTGATGTCATGAATGGGTGTGTGACGTGCGGAAGTGACGTTATTAATAAGTGTGTGACGTGTGGAAGTGATGTCATGAGGTGTGTGACATGTGGAAGCGATGTCGTAAATGGGTAACGTATTTAAGTGACTTTAGGCATAGAAGTTTGACGTGTGCTAGTCTTTCATATGGAGATGACGTCAGTAACGGATACGTGACGGAAGTGACATCATTAACCCCTTCAACAGTTACTTTTTTTTTTTTTTTTTTCATTTTCATCACATCACACAGCTACTTCAGTTCCTCAAAAGGATACCAAGGAATTAAGCTGTTGCCAGAAACCCTCTAGTTTAAGACGCCTCTCCTGAGCTGAATAAAATCGTCTGAAGATAATAATAAAGTGGTAATAAAGACGTCCTCGGGCTGAAGGGATCAATGTTTTCCTCTCAGTGTAACCTTTTAGCCAGGAATACATTGTTATCACCGTCCTTCACCTTTTGCCAGTATCTATGCTCCTGTCGAATGATGGATAGATAGCACGAGAGTTGCATATCTAGTGTGAATAAGGGTTGAATTTATAAAGAACCCTAACCAGTTTTTGCGGTAAATAAATCGTCCAGGCAGTTCATTATTAGTGAGAGTTCTTTTCTTTCGTATTTTTTCACTTCTGTATTCACTCTGGGTTGGTTGTATAATGTATGATGGCTGAATGAATGAAAAACGTACATACAAAAAATCCTATACACAACTTAGGCCTAGGAGGCTTTATAAATACGTGTGGAAGTGACGTTATTAACATGTGACGTGTGAAGGTGACGTCAATAACCCCTTCAGTCCGAGCGTGTGTTTCATTTCGTTCTAGCTAATGTTATGCTGTTTTATGTCTGTTTGAATATATATATATATATATATATATATATATATATATATATATATATATATATATATATATATGGAGCCTCTGTGGTACAGTGTAGAGTGTGCGTTTCGTACACGGGTGAGCCAGGGTTCGCGCCCCGCCAGGGAAATAAACTTTGGGAGTGTTCACCCGGCCACGTACTCCATTGGCGGACACAAGGGGTGCTGTGGTTGAACCGGTGTCGCTTACTATGAAGTATGCTTGCACCCAGTCGGCTTGCGCGGGCCGATTACACTTGGTTCACAGACTACGCACACATCCAAAGCCACTCCAACACTACAATTACACTTAAAAACACTTCTCACCCTACATACAATCTCAACCAGACAGCCTAAGCCACTTGGTAGATACATTGGCTGTATCGTCCCGACTTCGGTCGGGATAGGCCGGTCCTGCAGTGGATACTCAAACGGCTGATGATATATATATATATATATATATACACACACACCCCGGGCCTAGCAGTGAAGGAGTTAACGAAGCGTGTGTGGAATTGACATCATTTACAGCTATGTGGCGTGTGGTGTTTAAGTGACGTCCATAACAGGTGTGGTGTGTGTAAGTGATGTCAGTAACAGGTGTGGTGTGTGTAAGTGACGTCCATAACAGATGTGTAAGTGACGTCAATAAAAGATGTGGCGTGTGAAAGTGATGTCAGTAACGTGTGGCGTGTGGAAGTGGCGTCAGTGACAGGTGTGACGTGTGGAAGTGGAAGTGACGTCAGTAACGGGTGTGACATGTGGAAGTGATGTCAATAACAGGTGTGGCGTGTGTAAGTGACGTCAATAACAGGTATGGCGTGTGTAAGTGACGTCAAGAACAGGTGTGGCGTGTGGAAGTGACGTCAAAAACAGCAGTGCTGTGTGGGAGTGACGTCAAGAACAGGTGTGACGTGTGGAATTGATGTCGTTAGCAGGTGTGTAAAGTATTTTTATTATTATTTATTTATTTATTTATTTATTTACTTATTGTCTCATTATTAGGTGGGTATATTTTGCACACCTTATTTGAGCCCCAGCCAAAAACTAGAGACATTAATGGGCAGTAATTACATCATATTTCTTTACTCCATTTAATATTAATTATCTCGTGGCAATAAATCAGATTCCCACTTAAGCATTAGATTTACCTGGATGTGATAAATATAAATCAGTGCTAGGTTAGTAATGTAAATCTAGTTAATACAGAACAGTTCAGTATTAATATTTTTGTTTATATTGATAATACGTAAGTATATGGCAAATTGAGGCGTATGGCAGTAGGTGGATAGAGTTGTGATAGTATGCTTAATTTCTATATGGAAAGAGAGAGAGAGAGAGAGAGAGAGAGAGAGAATGATACAGGAGGATATACAGATTAAAAGTAATACCTGTGTATACGTATATGCAGTATTTACATACATACACATACATATGAACATATACGCGCATACATACCAGTATACATACGTAGCCTACACATATGTAAATTATTGTTGTGCTAGGTATAAAAGAATGATATGGTCAGTTTAGAATGGCAGGGCTTAACTACAGACATTTGCTGGCTAATCACTCCATGCCCCGGTATAAAAACATAATTATATCGTAGTCTTGAGTGAGCATGTCATTCCCGGCATGCTTGTGCCTCTCTCTCTCTCTCTCTCTCTCTCTCTCTCTCTCTCTCTCTCTCTCTCTCTCTCTCGTGTGTGTAAGTTAAGACGAAATTCAGACAATTAACGTGTGGAAATGATATTAATAGGTGACGTATGGAAGTGACGTCAGTAGCAAATGATGTATGGAAGTGACGTTATTAACCGGTGACGTGTAGAATCGGCGTCACTGCCAGCTGTGTGACGCGTGGAGTTAACAACGTTTGTATGGAAATGACGCCATTAGTAAGTAACGAGTGGAAGTGATGTCATTAATTTTTGTCTCTTTCATTTTACTAACGAACTCCAGACGATTTTATTCAGCGGAGTACGTCACAGGTGCCTGAGTGTTTGTGCTGTCACCCTAACCCTCTCATGGTCGATGCAAGTCCTGTGTTCTCCTCCAGGTGACGCCAGGTGATTTTATTCAGCTGTTAATGAATCACGGGAGTCTGTTTTAATCTCACCTTTATCATTTCCGAGACAGTTATTATATTCCAGCTTACACCAGGCGATTTTATTCAGCTGAGTGAGTCATGGGAGGCCGAGGGTGTTAATGGAGACTTTTTTTCTTAAGCCCTTTACCCCAGGACTCTCCCATGCATTAAAAAAAAATAATAATAAAATAAAAAACTAGCCTGAATAAGATAAAAAATAAGTTCTAAAGGTGTTGACTATTTTGAGAACTATACCTTCCTTAAGCACTTTATTATGGCTACTGGCAAACGAAATACCTAAACTGAAGCTTAACTAAAAGGAATTCCATTTTTTTTCTTTTTTTATAAATACCAGAACGGAGGAAGGAAAAACAAATGGGTAAAAAAAAAAATAATCCATACACCAGATTACTGGTGTCCTCTGTTCATAAAATATCTGTAACAGTTAGACTTGAACAGTTGTGGGTTGAAATTTGGAGGAAAACAACTCTGGGGAAGCGAGTTCCAGAGAGATGCAGTTCGGGGAATGAAAGAATTCTGATAGGCAGAAGTTCTGCAATATGGCTGAGTGACATTCCAGTCATGAGCGCTACCAGATGCCCGTGCAGCACGAGGGAAGGCATGGAGAGGTGGCACCATGGACGTAACTTCGTCTGAGCATTTGCCAAAATAATATCTGTAAAATAATGTAAGGGAGGCAACATTCCTTCTTACTTGCAGGGGAGGTAGTTTATATGTAATGGCAGGGTTGTTAATGATTCTAACAGCTTTATTCTGAATTTTGTCTAGTTGTCCTAATGCAACCTCTCCACAACCATCCCACAAGGGTGAGCAATATTCAAGCTGAGAGCGCACATGACTCTTATAAATTATAACTAACTGCTCATCGGCGAAGAAGTTACGGACTCTGTACAATAATCCAAGTTACTTTGAGGCGGTTTTAGCAAGTGATCTGACATGAGAGGTCCAGCTGAGGGCACTGTTAAGTGAGACACCAAGAATTTCAATACTTTTGGAGATGGGAATATTAATAGCACTGAAGGTAGTGTACGAATCTGGCAATATCTGTCTATTAGTAAACTGTATATATTTAGTTTTACTAGCATTAAAAGAGACAAGGTTGTTTTTTCACCATTCACTGATAGTAGATAGATCTTGATTTATGGAGATGGCTGTACTGAGTTGAGAGGTAGAGATATTAGACTTTGTAAATGGATGTCTGAGTGTGAATGAACTATGTAGTGTTGAGTCATCTGCATATGAGTGAATGGGATTGTGAGTGACAGATAAGAGATCATTAATATGAACCAGAAATAGGGTTGGCGCCAGAACTGATCCCTGCGCCACGCCAGCGTTAATTGAGTGGAAATTCGAATATACATCATCTACTTTTACTCTTATTTTCCTGTCACTAAGATAAGAAGAAATCAAAGGAACAAAAGACGTTAGTCCATAGCAAGGGAGTTTGGACAGCAGGGAACGGTGCCATACTCTATCGAAAGCTTTAGAGATATCAAGAGCTACTGCATGAGTTTCTCCAAAAAGATCAATTGATTGATGGATGGTATGAGTTAAGAGATTGAGTACGTCAATGGTGGATCTTTCGTGGCGAAAACCGTATTGTCTATCACTAATTAAGTTGTTGGATTCAAGATGTTTAACAATATGCTTATTAATTAAAGTTTCAAATACCTTACCAAGAGAAGATGTGACAGCTATTGGTCTGTAATTGGAGGGGACAGACGAACTTCCTTTCTTCGGAACTGGGTGGATATTGGCTTCTTTCCATGAATTTGGGAATAAAGAAGTACGTATGCATGTGATAAAGTGTGGCGTTGGAAGTGGCATTATCAGCCTTGTAACTGGTATGGTCTAATTTAATATAGTTTAGCCACAGCCGACATCAGAGTCCTATAATTCAACTAAGAGAAATGTCTAGTAGTGAAGGGGGTCAAAAGCACTCTCCATTTACGCTTGTCTGTGTCGTGGGTTCTATTGAGGTATTATTTCTCAGCGAAGAGGAGTATCATCAGGTAAAGGGTTGACCAAGGTGCGACGCATTGAGTGAGGCAAGTGTGTGTGTGTGTGTGAGAGAGAGAGAGAGACTTTACAACACCGTCACAAATGCATGGCGTCCTTGTGCAGTGGAACAGGTGTGTGACGCAGAAGGGTAGCATTAAAACATGGGTGAATATAACGCATACGTAAAAGTAATCCATGTGACGCATTTCATATAAACTATAACTAACACGAGGCTGTCTTTCCTTTATTTTTGCCACCAACAGACGATTTTATTCAGCTGTGGACGGACTTCCGGAGCTGGAGGGTTTATATACTGTCCTCCTTAACCCCTTCAGCGCGAGGGTCCTTTCCTGAGCTGGATAAAATTGTTTGGAGGGAGCGAGAATTAAGAATAATTTACGTTGTTGAATTTAATGGATGACAAATGTAACTTAGTGTGTAAGCATTAAGACAGGTGTGTGACGCAGTGTGTAGACATTATGGCAGGTGTATGATAGTATGTAAACGTTGAGGCAGGTGTGTGCTGCAGTATGTAAACACTCGAGCAGGTGTGTGCCGCAGTATGTAAACACTGATGCAGGTGTGTGACGCAATATGTAATCACTAAGGCAGGTGTGTGGCGCAGTATGTAAGCATTAATCCAGGTGTGTGATGCAGTATATAAACAGTAAGGCAGGTGTTTGGCCTAGTATGTGATCACTGATGCTAGTGTATGACGCAGTATGTAAACACTTTGGCAAGTGTGTGTCTACGGTATGTAAACACTAATGCAGGTTTGTGATTCAGTATGTAAGCTCTGAGGCAGGTGTGTGACTCTGTATGTGAGCACTAAGTAGGTTATGCGAAGACAGATGTTTGGTGCAGTATGTAATCGTTATGTATGGTGCAGCATATGATGACTTAAAGACAGATGTGACAGTAGTGATGCTGGTGTGTGTGTGTGTGTGTGTGTGTGTGTGTGTGTGTGTGTGTGTGTGTGTGTGTGTGTGGTTGATACAGAACTGGTACGTGTAAGGATAAACTGTATGACGCAGGAGCACATGTGAGCCAGTAGTTCAGTTAGTTTGTATCGCGAATTACACGTGTGATGTCAATGGCAGGTGTCATGTCAGTGGCATATGTGATGTCAGTGACAGGTGTCATGTCAGTGACAGGTGTCATGTCAGTGGCAGATGTGATTTCACTGGCATGTGCGATGTAATTGGCAGATGTGACGCCAGTAACAGTTGTAATGTCAGTAGTAGGTGTGATGTCAGTGGTAGGTGTGACGTCAATAGCGAGTGTGATGTCAGTGGCAGGTATGTCGTCAATGGCAAAAGTAATGTCAATGGCAGGTGTGGCGTCATAGACATTTATAATGTTAATGGCAGGTGTGTGATGCCAATGGCAGGTGTAATGTCAGTGATAAATGTGGTGTCAGTGGCATTTGTGGTGTCAGTGGCTAGTGTCACATCAATGACACTTGTGGTGTCAGTGGCAGGTGTGATGTCAGTGGCAGATTTGACGACAGACAGGTGTGATGCCAGCGGCAGATGTGATGTCAGTGGCATCTGTTACGTAAATGGCAGGTGTGATGTCTGGCAAGTGTGATGTCAGTGACATGTGATGTCAACGGCATGTGTGATGTCAACAGCAGGTGTGATGTTAGTGGAAGGTGTGATATCAGCGGCAGGTGTGAAGTCAGTGGCATTTTGTGGAATCAATGGTAGATGTGATATCAGTGGCAAGTGTGACATCAGTGGCAGTTAAGGGGTCAGTGGCATGTGTGTGATGTTATTGGCCGGTATGTGACGTGAATGGTACGTGTGATGTCAGTGGTTGGTGTGTGATGTTAATGGCTGGTATGTGACGTGAAAGGTTCGTGTCATGTCAGTGGTTGGTGTAATGTTAGTGGCTGGTGTGTGATGTCAGTGAGTCGTGTGATGTTAGTGGCTTGCGTGTGACGTCGGACGCTGCTCTATGATGCCAGGGGCAAATACATGACATCAGAGGCTGGTGTGCTATATCAGCAGCAGGTGTATGAAGTCACTCAAGTTTCGACGTCAGTGACAAGTGTGTGACATCAATGGCACGTGTGTGATATCAGTAGCAAATGTATGACGTCAGTTGCAGATCTGTGACGTCAAAGACTGGTGTTTGACGTAAGTGACAGGTGCGACGTCAGTGGTTGTGAGATCGCAGTAACAGGTGTGACGCCAGAACAGGTGTAAAATGTTATTGGCAGGTGTGTGATGTCAGGGTAGATGTGGCGTCATGGGCAGCTGTATAGGTGTGACGTCGATGGTAGGTTCATGACGTCGATAACAGGTATGCGGGTGTGACTCAGTGGTAGGTGTGACGCCAGAGCAGGTGTTTGACCACTGACAGGTGTCACGTAATTGACATGTGTGATGTCACTGGCATGCGTGTGACGTCGGGAGAGGTGTCTGACTTCAGAGATAGGTGTGTGACGTCGGGAAAAGCGTTTAATTTCAGAGATAGCTGTGTGACGACAGTGGAACATGTTTGGGAGGTGTGTACCGTCAATGGCAAGTGTGTGATATCACTGGTAGGTGTGTAGCAGTTGTGTAACATCAGTGGCAAGTGTATGATGTCAGTGGTAGGTGTGTGGCAGGTGTGTGACGACAGTGGCAGGTGTGTGACGTCAGGGCAGGTGTGACGCACTGCCTCCCACCCTCTCCATCATTTATTCTCGGCCTGACCTTTCACCCACTCTCTCTCTCTCTCTCTCTCTCTCTCTCTCTCTCTCTCTCTCTCTCTCTCTCTCTCTCTCTCTCCATTTTTTCCCCCTTGTTTTCATCCCTTCTTTCGTCAATGCGTTTGTGATTCTCTCTCCTTTTTTCCATTTCCCCTCCCCTTCTCTTTTCTCCACTCTTTTTCTCCTTTCCTTCCCTCTCCTTTTCTGTTTAGCCTACCCCTCACCCCCTCCTTCCCTCCCCTACTCTCTTTCTCTTCCTCCCTTTTCTTTGCTGTTTCATTTCACTAATTCTCTCCGACTTGAGTATATTTTCACCCGTTTGTTTGTTTGTTAATTTGTTTGTTAGCCGGATTACTCAAATACTAAGAGAGAGATTTGGACCAGATTTGGTGGGTAGATAGCCCATGTCCCAGGGAACAATCGATTAACTTTTGGGACCGATCCGAATCGTATGAAAGATTCTGGATCCGGAGAAAACTTTTTGCGAAACCCTAATCAGTGATGAGAAAACCCGACCCAATTTGAAGAGTGGATTTGGAAATTACGTTGCCCTCGTCGGAGAGATGCGCTCCACTGAATGCCCCTCTAGTGTTCTAATAGCGTTGCTCTCTCTCTCTCTCTCTCTCTCTCTCTCTCTCTCTCTCTCTCTCTCTCAGACTGGCTCTAGTTTGTCTTTAATGTCTCTCACGTAGTCTCGGTCTGCCTTCACCCGCTTTCTTTTGCTCACTTTTCTGTTTCTCACTCACTTTTCTCCGGCCCCCACCTCCCTCACTTTCTCACATCATTTTTCCCCGCTGTATCTTTCTCCCTTTTTTCCCCTTTCCTTTTTTTTCTCTGATTTTCACTATTTTGTTTGCCGCTTTGCTTTTAAGTGTTTTTTTTTTTTTTACCCAAACATTATCAGTTTTTGTTTTCTATTAATCTAGCCATATATATTTTTTTCCGTCTGTCTATCTGTCTATATATCCATCCATTTATCAATCTATCTGTCTATAGTTGTGTCCAGTCTCTATCCATCAAATTCTCAAATTCACACACACACACACACACACACACACAGGCATAGAAGTGGATGATAACAGTGACGTCAGGGAAAATTAACCCCTTCAGAAGGATGACGCATTTCTTGTTAAATTCTTGCTGCCCTCTTACGATTTATTATTATTATTATTATTATTATTATTATTATTATTATTATTTTAGTTCAGGAAGGAAATTGAGGAGGGTAATGAGTGCAAAATCATTGAACGTCGTCGGGCTGAAGGGCTTAATGTGTATAATTTACAAACAGAACATGCGTTGGTCTGTTTGTGTGTGGTGACGGTGATGGTGATGGTGGTGGTGGTGGTGGTGATGATGATGATGATGATGATGATGATGATGGTCATTCACTGTCATCAAGTATTATTCTTAGTAAACAGCTTTTGGTACTTATTATTATTATTATTATTATTATTATTATTGGTACGGTAGTGATTGGAGCGAAAGTAGCGTGCTGAAATATTCACAACAATCTGGTCAAAAGTCCATAGAGGGAAAATGGTAACAGGCAAATAAATAACCAGATGAATAAATAAGTAAATAAATACGTGTAAATATATATATGAGCTGTGCAGTATATTCAAAATCAATCTTCGCAGTAACTTAGAAACAGTTATTTAGGGAAATGTTATAGGTCGTCGCTAAAATAAATAAATATATATATATATATATATATATATATATATATATATATATATATATATATATATATATATATATATATATATTTAATTTGGGTATTTTTATTAAACTAAATTTTAAAAAAATGTAATGGATACTAATAATTTTCCGCATAATAACCACAGTAAATATATCTTTCTAATCGAGCCATATATTCATTTTTTTCCTCACATAATTTCCAAGCTATTAATAACAGTTGGAATTACAGACATTTGCAGGTTCGCACTACAGTATTTTTGTAACTCTTGCTTTTCTTATCCTTTTGAGGTGTGGGGGTTCATTTATATCAGACTCCATAGCATTCTCGTATGGATAAATGCTTTGGATTATACAGAAGGTAGTATGTGAGGGTTCTGTATTTTGAACTCGCTACGGGTTTAAGAGATCATGGCTTTACTTTTTTTATTATTGCGGGTGATGAGGCGTCTCCGGTAGCAGTGTGGTCTACCCAGCCACGATTCGAATCCAAGAAGTGACCTGAGTTTTTTTTTTTTTTCTTCTTTTTTTTTTTATACTATGGCAGGGGTCTACGGTGATCTACGACTTAAATGATCAGAAATGTCATAAAGGACTGACTTTTAACCTTATAATAATAATAATAATAATAATAATAACTGATATTATGGTAATTATTAAAGCTTATTATTATTATTATTATTATTATTATTATTATTATTGTTGTTGTTGTTGTTCTTGTTTTTCTGGTTATAGTTCTTGCTCTTGTTCGAGTTGTTTTGCATTTGTCATATTTACACTTTTATAATTCTACATATTGCCATTTACAGACGACTCCTCCGTAACAAGCAGTGTAGGTGAGTGTGGGAGTAACGCTTTTCAAGTTATTTACACATACACAAAGGCTGGGTATTCTGCTGTGTATTCCGTGACCTTTTAGCATTTACAAACACATTTCCGTAGGTATTAATTCTCTCTCTCTCTCTCTCTCTCTCTCTCTCTCTCTCTCTCTCTCTCTCTCTCTTGTCCAGGAAACCTTTTTTTTTTTTTCTCCTAATCTTTCCCTAACTATCCCCTAACCCTTGTTTCCTCTTTCCTCGCACCCCTACCTCACTTCCTCTTCCTCGTTCCCTCTCCTCTCTTGCCCTCCCTCTCCTCCTCCCCTTTTCCTTCCTTTCCTCTTCACTCCCACTCCTCCTCCATCCTGTCTTATATTCTTCTCATCTTCCGTATTATCTTGGCTTCCTCTCTTTCTTCGTTTGATATTTTTTGGGGGGGGCATTTTTCCTCATTCATGGATATTTTCTCTTCCCTTTTTCATTATTATTTCTCTTATTTTCTCTTTTCCTTTCCCTCCCTTCTATTCTTCCTTCCCTCTCTTTCTTACTTTCTTTTCTCCCCTTCCCTTCCTACTTACTCTTTTCTCCTCCCCTCTCATTCCCCTTACCTCTTACTCTTCGTTTCTCCTCCCCTTTCCTCTTACTTTCTTTTTCCCCCTTCCCCTCCCCTTTTATATTCTTTTTCTCCTCACGTCATACTCTCTTTTCTCCCCACTCCTTATTTCCTTTTCTCTCCCCATTTCCTTTCCTCTCTTCTCCCCTCCTCTCCCCTCCTACTCCTTTCTCTCCTCTCCTTTCTCATTCCCTTTTCTCTCCTGCGGTCCTCTCTTACTGCCTGTTCTCTCATCTTCCTTCTTGCTTTCATCCATCCCCTCCTTCTCACTCTCTTCTCTCGTCTCCTTTCTTCTTCTTTTCTCCTCCATCCTTACTCTTTCTCCTCTTTCCTTACTCATTTTATCAATTCTTCCTCTCCTTTTCTTCTCCTCTTGCTCTTTTTTCCGCTCTCTTACTCTTATCTGTCCTCATGTTGTGCTCCTTTTCTCGTCCTTTTCTCTCTTGCTGTTTCATTTCGTGTTCTTTTCCTCTTTTCCTCTTCCGCATCTCTCTTCATTCCTCTTACACTCCTTTCGCTCTCTTTATTTTCTCCGTCCTCTCATCTAACTTTACCTCCCTCCCTCTCCCCACCCTCTCTCTCTCTCGCCCACTCCTCCTTCCCTCCTCTACCCCCTCCCCACCTCCATCCCTACCCCTCCCGTCCTCTCTCGTCTCTTCCTCTCTACAAATCCTTCCGTGTTGCGTGGAATGACATGTGCTACCACCTCCACCACTACCACCACCACCAGCACTGCTACCAATACCACCGCCACCATTACCATTACCTCAGTTATCACCGCTGCCACTACCACAGTCACCGCCACCACCATCATCACTACCACCGACACCTGACTACCACAGCCACCACAACCACCCCTACCACCACCACACATACCACAACCACTCCCATCACAAACACCATAATCACAACTCGTACCACCCCCACCACAACCACACTACCACAGTCACCTCACCACAACCACCCATACATACCACAAATACCACGATCACCACTCTTACCACCCCAATCACAACCACCACCTCCACCACTACCACCACCCCTTCCACCACAGCCACTCCAACCCCTACCCCCACCACAACCTCTGCCATAAACCACCCCTACCACAACCACCTCCCCCACCCCACCACACCCACCATAACCTCGCCCACCTCTGCCACAACCACAACAACCACCCCTGCCACCACAACCACCCCTACAACATCCACCATAACCACCACTACCACTCCTATTACAACCACACCTACCCCTACTACAACTCCCCAAAACCACAACCATCCGTACTACATCTGCCACAGCTACTACCACACCCACCCCAACCACCCCTACTACAACCACCACAACCTCCCCTACCACAACCACTACAGCCATCCTTACCACAACCACTACAGCCATCCTTACCACAACCACTATAGCCATCCTTACCACAACCACTACAGCCATCCTTACCACAACCACTACAGCCATCCTTACCACAACCACTACAGCCATCCTTACCACAACCACTACAGCCATCCTTACCACAACCACCCCTACCACAACCACTACAGCCATCTTTACCACAACCACAACTATCCCTGCCACCCCTACCACAACAACCATCCGTACTTCCTCACCAGAGCCACCCCTACCACAGTCACCGCAACCATCCCTACCACAACGACCCATGCCACAACCTCCACAGCCATCCCAAACCACTCCTACCACAACCACCACCCGTACTCCCTCACCACACTGACTTCCTCGTGTAGTGTGGTGTGGTGCCATGTGCGCTACCACACTACCACACCACCACTACCACACCACCACTACCACAGCGCCAAGGAGCCACTTTTTGCACCACCACGGCTTCCTCTCTCTCTCTCTCTCTCTCTCTCTCTCTCTCTCTCTCTCTCTCTCTCTCTCACACACACACACACACACACACACACACACACTAATTTTACCGACCTGTGTTTGTTGTTTGAATGTCGATGTTTTAGGTTTGGCTATGGGTGTTGTGTGTGTGTGTGTGTGTGTGTGTGTGTGTGTGTGTGTGTGTGTGTGTGTGTGTGTAAAGTTTATATTTTAGTGTTTGTTATCTACTGCCACTTCTTGTTCTTATTTTTATGTATGCTTTAAAATGTTGATGTTTTTTTTTCTCTCTCTGTTTTCCTTATTTTTTTGTTTTCTTTCCTTTTTTTGTTTTTAGGTATATGGGATGTCACTTATTTGTACGAAACTGGTTAATCTTTTCACCAGTAAGAATTTTGCATAATAAACTAAAATGGCCATATTAGCATTGCAGAGGACGATAGCACCAGTGAAAGGCGTGGGGGTGAGAGTGGTATGTGTGTGTGTGTGTGTGTGTGTGTGTGTGTGTGTGTGTGTGTGTGTGTGACCTTGCTGTATTGTAGCTTTGTGTGTGTACCTGTTGAACCGTGTGTACGTTTGTAATCATGTGTACCTCTGCTTTTGTTCCGTGTAAGTGTGTGTGTAGATGAAACCTCCTGTATTTAGTCTTGCTGTTCTCAGGCAATTTTGGTCAGCTTGGGAAGGACATTATTTATTTATTTTTTTCTTCATGCATCGCCTCCATCAACACCGTCACCGTGAGAGGCCTAATTAAGTTAAAGAAAAATTAAGGTAGCCAGGATAGATCTTAAGAAACTCGTCCTCGGGTTGAAGGGATCGTTGTGTTCTAATCAACCTCTTTGCTGAATTAATTTGTATCCTGATTTACCTGCGAGATTAAACCCCTAGCTTATGATTTTATTCTCTTTTCCTTTTATTTATATTTTCAGGAGACATTGTACTGATTAGAGGCGTCTTTCCAAACTCCTGAAGGGGTAAGATGCAGCCTTGATTAACCCCTTCACTACCCCAGGTCTGTCTTAAGGTTAATGCAATCGTATGGCTGGCAAGACCGAAAAGAAAGAAGCCATCTGAAGCTGTTAAATGTGTACCGTATTAATTAACGTCTCCCAAGGTGTAGTCCAGGTAACGCCAGGTGATCTAATTGGATTGAGTCATAGGAGCCTCTTAATTCTCCAACTGACTCCTGATTATTTGACTTTGAGTGCCTGAGAGTGTCAGAACTGGGACCAATACCCCTCTCAAGGTCGGGACAGCTGTAGTATCCTCTTCCATCTCACGCCTGTTTCATTCAATTGAGAGTCATAGGAACCAGTGTTATTTTTTATTTATTTATTGCTGTTTAGATTTCCGATTACCTCCTACGTCACCTCCGTACTCTACAGGTATAAACGGTCTCCTCTCATTCGCGCATTTGAATTTGAATCTCAGCCGTTGGGCGGACCGTTAAAGACCGTTGAGCGACCCGTCATAAAATCCGTTAACCGAAGACGGCTTGATTTCTCTCTCTCTCTCTCTCTCTCTCTCTCTCTCTCTCTCTCTCTCTCTCTCTCTCTCTCTCTCTCTCTCTCTCTCTCTCATATTGTACAGTATGTTAATTGTACAAGAGGCGCTGGTTGTACATATCTGTTAAATTTCTACCTCAAATAAAACGAAAGTAAGAAAGATAATATAATTCTGTACACTAGGATTTTTGGATATCATGTCCTTTGTAATTATGTACATATTTTTATCATACATTGTACTTTATACCCTTTACATCATCTATTCGTTATTTTTATTACTTTTTGAAATTAAAGGAAAGTCGACAGATACATTAATTTCGCGATGTATGTTCATAAATGTTTTTAATTTCCGTATTGCACTGCCGTATTTTATTTTCGCGTATTATTTATTGTGACATGCAGGAAATGTTGCTTCATATTTATACAGACAGACAGACATTGTTTTTCAGTAGTTCAGTTATGTGTTTTATTTCACTACATCATTATTTTTATTAGTCTAACTTTCCTTTTACCAGTACACATCTTTTTCTTTTTCCTTTCCTTTCTTTTCTCTTTCCTCCCCTACACAGTTCTCTTTAACACTGAAAAGGTTTGTCATATTGAAAAGTCGCAAAGCTGAATAAAATCGTCTGGAGATAAGAATAACACGGTAATTCAGTAGTGCTTTTGTTATTTATGTTATACCGAGTTTATTTACATGTCAAGGAGAGATATATGAGAGAGGTGTGTGAGCTGGGGAGAGGGCAGCGAAATGGCAGGGGACAGGGTGACGTGGAGGCGATTTGTTTGTGGCCACCCCATACGGGATTAAGGCGTCTGGCTATGGGTAGATAGACAGGCTTGTATTGCTCTCATTTTGTATATATGTATTTGGTGAACATTTCTTTTTCATCTACCTTGTATTCCTGTTTTTATGTATTTCTGTATTTTTTTCAATATACTTATTCGTTTACTATATAGTCCTGTATTTATTTCATAGACTTATTGTATTTCCCCTATATTGCTCTTATTCCGTATTGTTGTGTTGCTGTATTTTTCAGACGCGCTTCCTTCTTTATTTATTGTATTTCCTGTTATTACGTATTTATGTATTTCTTAAACATTTATTTCATTTACCGTTTATTCCTCATTATATTAAACAGATTTTTTTGGTTGGTGATGCACTTATTACGTATTTCATGTAACGTGTTTTCTCAGCGTATTTACTTCCTCATACCGTATTTTTCTTTATTTAATATTTACGTATTTAACTCCTTTATAATGCTCATCTTGGCCATCTTATTTATTTATTTTTGTTCCTTTCCTTTGTATTGATTTCTTTACGTATTTATGTGTTCTTGTTTATGTTTTAGCCTTTTATTGCTACTACTACGTATGTATGTATTTTGTATTTATTTATCTCCCTGTTATTACCCTTATTACTTATCTAGCCCTCATTTATCTATCTGCCTTATTTTATTATGTATTTTTATTGTATTAATCGGTCTATTTATGTATTTTTCATATTACGCGTTTATGTATTCTGTTTGTTTACCCTGTATTATGTATTCCTGTATTGCCCTTATTATGTATTCATGTATTTTTATTTCACTGCCCTGTATTGCTCTTATGTATTCCTGTATTTCCCCTCAGAGTGACGTGATCCGGCAAGGCAACGAGGATGACAGGTAAAGAAGCCTCACTTTTTTTTTTTTTTTTTTAATATTTCCATCTCTTCCTTGTTTGTACCCTTCCTGCATCTCTCTCTCTCTCTCTCTCTCTCTCTCTCTCTCTCTCTCTCTCTCTCTCTCTCTCTCTCTCTCTCTCTCTCTCATCACTAATCTTGATGTTTCTTGCCAATGACCTTCCTTATCACTAATCTTCCTCACCACTGATCTTCCTCATTACTAATCTTCCTCACCACTGATCTTCTTTAACACTAATCTTCCTCATCACTAATCTTCCTCACCACTAATCCCCCTTACCACTGATCTTCCTTATCACTAATCTTCCTTAACACTAATCTTCCTTAACACTAATCTTCCTTATCACTAATCTTCATCACTGATTTTCCTTAACACTAATATTCCTTATCACTAATCTTCATCACTGATCTTCCTTAACACTAATCTTCCTTATCACTAATCTTCCTCATCACTGATCTTCCTTAACATTAATCTTCCTCACCGCTGATCTTCCATAACACTAATCTTCCTCATCACTAATCATCCTCACCACTGATCTTCCTTAACACTAATCTTCCTCACCATTAATCTTCCTTACCACCAATCTTCCTCACCACTGATCTTCGTTATCACTAATCTTCCTCATCACTAATCTTCCTCACCACTGATCTTCCTTAACACTAATCTTCCTCAGCACTAATCTTCCTCACCACTGATCTTCCTCACCACTGATCTTCCTCCACCAAGTTTCCTCATCACTAATCTTCCTCACCACTAATCTTCCTTAACACTACTGTAATCGTCCTCACCACTGATCTTCCTCACCACTGATCTTCCAGATCATCAATCTTCCTCACCACTAATCTTAGAAATAATCTTCCTTATCATTAATCTTCCTCACCACTAATCTTAGCACTAATCTTCCTCACCACTAACCTTCCTCACAACAAATATTCCTTATCACTAATCTCCCTCACAACAAATCATCACTAATCTTCCTTATCACTGATCTTCCCCACCATTAATCTTCCTTATCACTAATCTTCCTCCACTAATCTTCCTCGCCACTAATCTTCCTCCACTAATCTTCCTCACCCCTGATCTTCCTTATCACTAATCTTTCTCACCACTAATCCTCCTCACCACTAATCTTCCTCACCACTGATCCTCCTTGTCATCAGTCTTCCTCACAGTCTTCCTCAGTACCAGTCTTCCTCACCATAGACATTCCTCACCTTCTCTTGCATTATGTATTCCGGGAAATGTCTAAGTTTTTTTTTTTTTTTTGTCGCTTTTTGTTCGTGGTGGTGAAAGGTGGACCTGAGAGAGAGAGAGAGAGAGAGAGAGAGAGAGAGAGAGAGAGAGGAAATGAACTTGAAGGAAGGGGCAGGGAAGGAGTAATTGAGGCGAACGAGAACAAGGAAGAAGGAAGCTGCTAGGAAAAAAAAAAATGGAAAGTGGTAGTCGTGACAGAAACAAGAAAATGATGAATGACAGGAAGAAAATGAGGCAGAGGGTACACGGAAATTAAAGAGAGAAAGACAGGGAGTTAAAGAAAGTAAGAAAGGGAAAGGGAGAGGGAGGAAGGAAGACGTTAATGAGGAAAATAACCATAAATTAAGTAGCCTCTTTGGTCTGTCTGTCTGGTCACTGGGCGGGGTTGCCAAACGTCACTTTCTCTTCAGCATTCCTCTACTCCCTTCACCCTTATTTTTCCTTGTTTTTCTTTACCGTTATCATTGAGTCTTAGTACAAATTCGCTTCTCGACTTCTCCGTATTTATGCATCAATCTGGCGTACCGTGGGAGGCGGGAAAAGCGTAGCCAATAAAGTGTGAGCATAAACAGCACTCTGTCATCCCGTGGGGCGTGAAGGCGGGAAAAGGCGTTTGCGGAAATGACGCCCTTCTTTCTTTATTTTCTCCCTTCTCTCCCGTACCCATCGTTAACTGAGACTCGAAGATAATGGGCCAGGATGTATAGTGCCCATATCTCGTCCTGCGTCTCCGTTTTTGAACTGGGTAAGAGCGAGAATGCTAGGTTTTCATCAGTTCCGCATCACTCTTAGTTCCGCTCCGGACAAAGTTGCCAGACGTCGCTTGACTGCTCTCGCATCTTAGTCATCCCGTAGCGCATTTTTTTTCTCCCCCTTTTTCTCCTCCTCAGATCTCCTTATTATTTTTTACCCATGTTTTACGATGGTTCCCTGTGGCTGTTTACGATGACATGCATTTGCGGAAGTGAAGTTGTTCCTATTAAAGGGCAATGATTCAAATTATAGATGGCGGAAGTAATTATGTCAGAAATGCAAATGATGGATGTACCGTATGTTAATTGATAACTTTTGACATTTACGAGATGGTGGAGAGAGAGAGAGAGAGAGAGAGAGAATGTTGGTGAATAAAAACTGCCTTTATGTGTTCGAGACG